>NC_134502.1:28968625-29268625 GCF_040206685.1 Ascaphus truei | reverse complement strand
CACCGGTAATTGGGGGTGCTTCCTTGTCCTCCCGACAGCACCCAGAATGTCCCCTCTACTACCCGTCTCATGGAGACGCAGGAGTCAAATATCTGGAAGCCCAGGGATATGTTGGGGAGAAGGTCGGGGTTTGAGTTAATCTCCTCCACAGCAAACATCATCGCTCGCATGTCGCGATAATTCAGGAATTCAAAACTAGTGGGAGAGGAAGAAATGTCACAGACAGTGTGTAAGTGTCACACACACTCACACACTCACACACTCACACACTCACACACTCACACATTTCTGGACTTTGGACTTAAAGACACCCAAAAAAGACCACCATAATAGAGAGACAGAGTAATATGATGAGACTAATAAGCAAAATATGTTATCAAGAAGAAGGCAAATACAGGTAACTTTCAAGCATTGCGCAAGGTCAATGGACAATTGACCATCGCTGAAGATAAAGACTTTGAAAAATGATTACCTTGACTAAGCCCGAAATCTTCTAACGTGGGAACAAGAGCATCCCGTCCCCTACACTAATGCAACAAAGAGAATAGCACAGAAGTGCTAATGGGAGACTAAGCTAAAGGGTGGGATATCTGTCAGTGTCACACACACAGGGAGAAGGGCTCCCTCAGTCTTTCAGTGACACACACACACACACACACACACACACACACACACACACACACACACACACACACACACACACACCACACACAGTGAACCTGCTGAGAGCAACCCAGATAGTAACATTCAAATAAAACTTACGTCTGACATATAAAATCTGCAGGTTTGCTTGTGAAAAGGTTTTCGCTGTAGCTTCTGTCCGTGTGAATCTCAAAAGTTCCCCCTATAATAACGTCTCCAGCACCGCTCAGATATTCATTAATGTTTACACCAGACAGATTGCATCCTCTCCCTGACCCCCAGCACATACACACTTCCACAGCTAATGTGTATAACCCCCACATTATAACGGGGAGCAATCTTCCAATTCTGTATAAACAGCAGCTCTGTCTGTGTCTGTGATTCATCTCTAACTCACAGGGAGAGGGGACCCTCAGTCTGTCACTGTCACACACACAGGGAGAGGGGACCCTCAGTCTGTCACTGTCACACACACAGGGAGAGGGGACCCTCAGTCTGTCACTGTCACACACACAGGGAGAGGGGACCCTCAGTCTGTCAGTGTCACACACACAGGGAGAGGGGGCCCTCAGTCTGTCACTGTCACACTCACAGGGAGAGGGGACCCTCAGTCTGTCAGTGTCACACACACAGGGAGACGGAGCCCTCAGTCTGTCACTGTCACACACACAGGGAGAGGGGACCCTCAGTCTGTCACTGTCACACACACAGGGAGAGGGGCTCCCTCAGTCTGTTACTGTCACACACACAGGGAGAGGGGCTCCCTCAGTCTGTCAGTGTCACACACAGGGAGAGGGGGTCCTTCAGTCTGACACTGTCACACACACAGGGAGAGAGGCTCCCTCAGTCTGTCAGTGTCACACACACAGACAGGGAGAGGGGCTCCCTCAGTCTGTCAGTGTCACACACACACAGGGAGAGGGGCTCCCTCAGTCTGTCAGTGTCACACACACAGGGAGAGGGGACCCTCAGTCTGTCAGTGTCACACACACAGAGAGAGGGGCTCCCTCAGTCTGTCAGTGTCACACACACAGGGAGATGGGACCCTCAGTCTGTCACTGTCACACACACAGGGAGAGGGGACCGTCAGTCTGTCAGTGTCACACACACGGGGAGAGGTGCTCCCTCAGTTTGTCAGTGTCACACACACAGGGAGAGGGGCTCCCTCAGTCTGTCAGTGTCACACACACAGGGAGAGGGACTCCCTCAGTCTGTCAGTGTCACACACACAGGGAGAGGGGCACCCTCAGTCTGTCAGTGTCACACACAGGGAGAAGGGCACCCTCAGTCTGTCAGTGTCACACACACAGGGAGAGGGGCACGCTCAGTCTGTCAGTGTCACACACACAGGGAGAAGGGCACCCTCAGTCTGTCAGTGTCACACACAGGGAGAGGGGCTCCCTCCATCTGTCAGTGTCAGTATCAGTGTCCCCTCAGTGAAACACTACCAGTGTCACCTTTGTCTATCAGTGTCACACACACTGTGTCCCCTAGTATATTAGTGTCACACAGACAGGAGATGGACTCTCTGGGTCAGTTTTTATAAGTTGTGTAGTTGTCCTGGGAATGCAGATATTAATTACACCATCTCTCATTAATTATCTTATCAGGGAAATGACAGCACCCAGGGAATCAGTATAATTCCAAATATACTTCTCTTTATTCTCATGCTCATCCGTTCCCACGAGGGACGCATGACAGCAGTGTCAGTGTGACGGCCCTAGCAATGAGAGGAAGCAACGTATTGTGTCCTGCTTTGGCAGTGAGAGATTTGGAGAACCATTATATTTGCTGTTAAGGATTGTTATAGGGAGCATGTACATTTATAGACCAGTATCCCGTATTTGCACTCAATGGTCTTCCCAATACAGTATTAAAATATAACTTTTAATGTATCTTAATATAAAAATCGAATGGTTAGTGAGGTTAGTGCTATCTGCGGTGAATCTGATTGGTCCTCAGCCTCTGGCCAATCAGATTGCTGTGTGTGACGTCACCCAACTGCCACTCTCTTCACCCTCGGCTCGCGACACACACACACACACACACACACACACACACACACACACACACACACACACACACACACACACACACACACACACACACACACACACACACACACACACACACACCTCTCTCTCTCTCCTCATCTCTCCCTCCCGGATCTCTCCCCCCCCCCTTCCTCCCTCGCGGCGCCAGTAGAGGTCCGGCGCTCATCTCTCCCCTCCCGGATCTTTCCCCCCCCTTCCTCCCTCGCGGCGCCAGTAGAGGTCCGCCGCTCATCTCTCCCCTCCCGGCGCTCATCTCTCCCCCCCCCTTTCTCCCTCACGGCACCAGTAGAGGTCCGCCGCTCATCTCTCCCCTCCCGGCGCTCATCTCTCCCCTCCCGGATCTCTCCCCCCCCCTTCCTCCCTCGCGGCGCCAGTAGAGGTCCGCCGCTCATCTCTCCCCTCCCGGCGCTCATCTCTCCCCTCCCGGATCTCTCCCCCCACTTCCTCCCTCGCGGCACCAGTAGAGGTCCGCCGCTCATCTCTCCCCTCCCGGTGCTCATCTCTCCCCTCCCGGATCTCTCCCCCCCCCCCCTTCCTCCCTCGCGGCGCCAGTAGAGGTCCACCGCTCATCTCTCCCTCCCTCCCTCCCGGCGCTCATCTCTCCCCTTCCTCCGCTCACGTCTCCCTCCCTCCGCTCACCTCTCCCTCGCGGCGCCTCATCTCCATCCCCGGCGGGGGAACAGGCAGAGGACCCCCTTCCTCCCTCGCGGCGCCTCATCTCCATCCCCGGCGGGGGAACAGCCAGCGGACCCCCTTCCTCCCTCGCGGCGCCTCATCTCCATCCCCGGCGGGGGAACAGGCAGCGGACCCCCTTCCTCCCTCGCGGCGCCTAAGATGGCGGCGCGCCTGGAAGCACATCCTTCTTCCCTCGCGGCGCCGAGTGAGAAGATGGCGGCGGCCGGAAGTAGAGGTAGGTGTCGCTCTAGGTGACGTGTGTGTGTGTGTGTGACACTGTGTGTGTGTGTGACACTGTGTGTGTGTGTGTGTGACACTGTGTGTGTGTGTGTGTGTGACACTGTGTGTGTGTGTGTGTGTGACACTGTGTGTGTGTGTGACACTGTGTGTGTGTGTCGCCCCACCTGCCTTTCACGCCCCCCCCTGCCTTTCACGCCCCCCCTGCCTTTCACGCCCCCCCCTGCCTTTCACGCCCCCCCCTGCCTTTCACGCCCCCCCTGCCTTTCACGCCCCCCCTGCCTTTCACGCCCCCCCCTGCCTTTCACGCCCCCCCCTGCCTTTCACGCCCCCCCTGCCTTTCACGCCCCCCCTGCCTTTCACGCCCCCCCTGCCTTTCACGCCCCCCCTGCCTTTCACGCCCCCCCCTGCCTTTCACGCCCCCCCCTGCCTTTCACGCCCCCCCCTGCCTTTCACGCCCCCCCTGCCTTTCACGCCCCCCCACCTGCCTTTCACGCCCCCCCCTCATGGCCTCCGGCTGCCCCCCCCCTGCCTTTCACGCCACCACCCCCCCTGCCTTTCACGCCCCCCCCCTGCCTTTCACGCCCCCCCCTGCCTTTCACGCCCCCCCCTGCCTTTCACGCCCCCCCCCTGCCTTTCACGCCCCCTCCCTGCCTTTCACGCCCCCCCCTGCCTTTCACGCCCCCCCTGCCTTTCACGCCCCCCCTCACGGCCTCCGGGCAACGCCGGGTATATCAGCTAGTATACAAATAAATATGAATTGGAAGTTAGACAATTATAGTTAAAAACCCTAAAATCAACTTCAGCATTGCACCCCCCCTTCACAGGTTTTTTATATTAGGTATAGGTTCCGTGTGATTATATATCACCTGAACTTATAGTTCCAAACAAAATACTCTACTAATACGTGTATCCATAATATTGTGCTAATCTAATTATACTGGTGCATGTAATCCCAGCTCTAATCATATGGTGATTCCCTATACTTATCCGGTGCTAATAATCCAGAACAAAGTGATTATAATACTCCTATACATTACTCAGTGCTGACTGACTTGGAATTCCCACCAGATAACTAATGGACCCCGTCATATAATGCAGGTCTCATATATCCCTGTATAATAAGGAGCTGAGGGGTGGGTGTGATTGAAACATCTGATCTCAGATGCGCTATTAGAGAGGGTTGGGGTTCCTTACAATGCATCTTATCTCAGACGCGCTATTAGAGAGGGTTGGGGTTCCTTACAATGCACCTGATTTCAGATGCGCTATTAGAGAGGGTTGGGGTTCCTTACAATGCATCTGATCTCAGACGCGCTATTAGAGAGGGTTGGGGTTCCTTACAATGCATCTGATCTCAGGCGTGCTATTAGAGAGGGTTGAGATTCCTTACAATGCATCTGATCTCAGACACACTATTAGAGAAAGTTGGGGTTCCTTGCAATGCATCTTATCTCAGACGCGCTATTAGAGAGGGTTGGGGTTCCTTACAATGCACCTGATTTCAGATGCGCTATTAGAGAGGGTTGGGTTTCCTTACAATGCATCGGATCTCAGACGCGCTATTAGAGAGGGTTGAGATTCCTTACAATGCATCGGATCTCAGACGCGCTATTAGAGAGGGTTGGGGTTCCTTACAATGCATCAGATCTCAGACACACTATTAGAGAAAGTTGGGGTTCCTTGCAATGCATCTGATCTCAGAGGCGCTATTAGAGAGGGTTGGGGATCCTTAGAATGCATCTGATTTCAGACGCGCTACTAGAGAGGGTTGGGGTTCCTTACAATGCATCTGATCTCAGACGTGCTATTAGAGAGGGTTGGGGTTCCTTACAATGTATCTGATCTCAGACGCGCTACTAGAGAGGGTTGGGTTTCCTTACAATGCATCGGATCTCAGACGCGCTATTAGAGAGGGTTGAGATTCCTTACAATGCATCGGATCTCAGACGCGCTATTAGAGAGGGTTGGGGTTCCTTACAATGCATCAGATCTCAGACACACTATTAGAGAAAGTTGGGGTTCCTTGCAATGCATCTGATCTCAGAGGCGCTATTAGAGAGGGTTGGGGATCCTTAGAATGCATCTGATTTCAGACGCGCTACTAGAGAGGGTTGGGGTTCCTTACAATGCATCTGATCTCAGACGTGCTATTAGAGAGGGTTGGGGATCCTTAGAATGCATCTGATTTCAGACGCGCTACTAGAGAGGGTTGGGGTTCCTTACAATGCATCTGATCTCAGACGCGCTCTTCGAGAGGGTTGGGGTTCCTTTCAATGCATCTAATCTCAGACATGCTATTAGAGAGGGTTGGGGCACAGAGAGATAAAGTGACTTGCCCAAGATCACAAGGAGCTGAAACCAGGCATTGAATCAGGCTCCCCTGCTTCACACTGTGCCAGTCAGTGTCTTTATTCACTGAGCCGCTCCTTCTCCCAGGCTCCCCTGCTTCACACTCAGTGCCAGTCAGTGTCTTTACTCACTGAGCCGCTCCTTCTCCCAGGCTCCCCTGCTTCACACTCAGTGCCAGTCAGTGCCTTTAATCACTGAGCCGCTCCTTCTCCCAGGCTCCCCTGCTTCACACTCAGTGCCAGTCAGTGTCTTTACTCACTGAGCCGCTCCTCCCATGTTCCCCTGCTTCACACTCACTGCCAGTCAGTGTCTCTACTCACTGAACTGCTCCTTCTCCCAGGTTCCCCTGCTTCACACTCAGTGCCAGTCAGTGTCTTTACTCACTGAGCCGCTCCTTCTCCCAAGTTCCCCTGCTTCACACTCAGTGCCAGTCAGTATCTTTACTCACTGAGCCTCTCCTTCTCCCCATATGAGGCACTTGCGGGAGTTACAGGGAGCGGGTATATGGGGTAATAGGAGGAGTTATAGGGAGCAGTTATATGGGGCTATATGAGGCACTTGCAGGAGTTATTGGGATCCATTATATGGAGAAATAAGAGGAGTTATAGTGAGGAGTTACCTGGATAATGAGGATAGGCGGGAAGGGCATATAACGAGTTTGCTTCATAATACGCACAAAAAACATATTTTCTGCAACCACTTTATCCAAAAAATTTGACATTTTATTTACTTAGAATAAACAGTGAGATCAGTAACGATACATTAAACAAAACCTCGAAAGTAAACATTTATGGATTAATTTCATATTCTAACTCTGACTTCTGTCTTTCCCCATGAGACGTTCTCTCGAGTTCATGTCGGGTCGGAACAATATGATGAAACATTTGGGCACAAACATGCAGACCACCAGAGCCCAGCTGGAGGACAGGATGGCGAAGACCTCCATGGCCACGGTGTACTTGCCACGGGCACTGAGGGAGGCCGGGATATAGGACCCCCAGACACTGAGGAAGGCCAGCATGCTGAAGGTGATGAACTTGGCCTCATTAAAGTTGCCAGGGAGCCGCCTGGCCAGGAACGCAACAATGAAGCTGATGGTGGCCAGGAGGCCGAGATATCCCAGCATGCACCAGAAGGCAGTGGGAGAGCCCTCATTACACTCAACAATGATGATTCCTGGTTGGGTTTGTACGTTGATTTCTGGGAAGGGAGGGGAGCTTGACAGCCACGTGAGGCACAAGCACAGCTGAATAAGGACACTCAGTCCGATGACAATGTAGGACACCTTTATCCCTGTCCACTTCCTTAGGCTGCTGCCTGGCTTGGTGGCATTGAAAGCGATGACAACGGTGACGGTTTTGGCAAGGACACAGGAGACACAGAGGGCAAACACCATGCCGAATGTCACCTGGCGAAGAAGACACTTCACAGGTTGGGGGTAACCTATGAAAGCCAAAGAGCAGAGGAAGCAGAGTGACAGGGACAACAGAAGAAGACAACTTAGAGAGAAGTTGTTCGCTCGGATAATGGGAGTAGCCCTGAAGTGGCTGAAAAGCCCTAAGAGGGCAAATGGGATAATTGAAGAAGTGATACTTGTGGCTACCAAAGCAGCACCCAAGGACTCTTCATAGGACAGAAACTCAATGGTCTTTGGGAGGCATCTGTCCTGTTGGACACTGGGCAACTGGTCCCACGGGCATCGAAGGCAGTCAATGGAGTCTGAAAGAGACCAAAACATATATGTCGGTTTGTGGAGCACACATACTGTAGCTTGTAATTTATCAAAGGAAATACTTTATAGGACAAGTTATCGGAGCAGTTAAGGAAAGAGTTTCCTTGAACAATTATAGGATTAGTTAGAGGAGGAGGGAATGGTTATAATAGCAGTTAGGGGAGGACTTAGAGGGCTTAAAAGGGAGAAGGTTTAGGAACATTTAGAGGAAGAGTTATAGGACACAAATTATATTATAATATAAATATAATACAGTAATAATCAATAAAAGCAAACAATAAAAGAAAGGAATCTGTGACCAAACGTCTTACAATGTTTGATGCAGTGGATAACTTCCAGATACAGAAAGAAGAGGTGTGAATGTGAGTCTTTAGTATCCCCCCCAAGAGGGTGAGTAAGTAAATTTAGAGCGGGTCAGAGAATCATGATATAAAAGTAGTAAAATACATCACTGAGGTGACTTAAATATTTGGACAGAAAGGAGACCCTAGAAGGAACTCTGGAAGGTAGAAAACAGGAGGTCCCCAGGTTGCCTCTCGGATGATGTCACTTGTGGTACAGGAAGTTCCATGTGTCCACGACATCATTGAGATTTCCCATAATCTTTAGCTCTTCTCATGAACGGGAAATTACAATGGAACTGAATGATCGAGCAGCAGATACTTCTAATACTGGGGACACATTGCTGCCAACGACACTGAGTCTGACACAAAAATTCCATGTTATATCCGTGCTCTTCTCATACACCCTCTCCTGCTGTCACCGCATGGTCCTGTCACATGGATCATGTCCTTAATAGTGGTGTAGCTACCAAACCCTCCTAATGTTTGCAGATAAATAGGTACCACTGTAGTTCCTCTACTCATACAGGATGGAGGAACTTCCAAGTAATTCTGAGTTAGTCCCCTAACCTACAGTTTTCCTCTTACCATACACAACAAACTCTCTGTTTAATATGTGTAGCTGGTCTTACAGAACCTAAAAACATGTAGTGTGCCCGCTACAGAAGAGGGCAGAGTATGAGCTGCCTTTAATGAAAGGGAGTTCCATTAGTAGCAATGAGAGAAAGGAATTAGGGAGTGAGAGGGATGGTTCGCGTTGGGGTCATAAATGGTTCCAGAAAACGTTCTTGTGGTTCCACAAAGTTATTGAGATGTTTCTGATGAAATAAAGGATCAACACAAGAATGATCGACTTGATGCTACTTTGAAGACATGGACCACAGTTTGAAGTGACCTTGGAAACAAAGGTCATCCCTCACCTGTGTGGTTGGTGATCTCTCCTTGGGGACAGGGGACACACAGGAAGCAGCAGGAAGGCTTCCCTCCTATAGTCGCCTTCCTGAAACCCGGGGAACAGCTCTGGCTGCAGATGGAGAGAGGTACCTGGAGAGAGAGGGGGGACGGAGACACAGAGACTGACCTTATATTCACCTATATACTGAGAATATATACAGAGAAAGGATTGAATAGGCATAAAGGAGAGACCAAGCTATCTATCACCTGTATATACAGAGAGAGGAGAGACTGAGCTATCTTTCACCTGTAAATACAGAGAGAGGAGAGACTGAGCTATCTATCACCTGTAAATACAGAGAGAGGAGAGACTGAGCTATCTATCACCTGTATATACAGAGAGAGGAGAGACTGAGCTATCTATCACCTGTATATACAGAGATAGGAGTGTCTGTGCTATCTATCACCTGTATGTACAGAGAGAGGAGAGATTGAGCTATCTATCACATGTATATACAGAGAGAAGAGGCTGAGCGTCTTCAGTGTGGAGTTCTGCACGAACCTGCGTATCCCCCGATGCCCACTGGATGGCGCTGGTGTTCACCACGAATGTGTCTCCTTGCTCGGCACTTACATCGTAACTCCCGACCTTTACGTGCTGTATGGTTCCCGAGGAACTCATTTGCCAGTTGACGATGTCGTACAGAGCCGGGATGTCCCCGTTGGGGTCGAAATACACATCTTTGTCTTCTTTAGTCCGGTAACGGACGGACTTCATAGAGTGCAGAACCTAAGAGGAAGTTAATAAGATCAGAGGAGCCTCCTTGTGATGGGATGAGAGGGCGTCTTACAAATATAATTCCTATAAATTAATAGTGTTTCCATAGTACGGGATTCTCTGATGTAATATATGGGCATTTAGGGTTGCTAGATGTCCCGTATATACAGGATTTCCCCTTATTTCCTTGACTTGTCCCGTATTTTAGCGCCTGAACGACTGTGATTAAATCAGTCATAGAACATGACAGATTTCTATGTGTGTTATAGTTCCCTTCTCCAAAAGAGGTCTCCTTATTAAATTATTAAACTAATAAAGTTATGACCATGAAACCCACTATGGACATTACTCTTTCCCCACTTTTTCTCCCAACGGGACATGTTAGGTCTTCCCTCCCTCGTCCCCCCTCCCCCACCCCTGGCCAAGCGCAGAGATGATTAAAACTCTTCATGAACCTCCAAGCACTTGCAAATCTTTCCTCACTCATTATGACATCACGCTTTCATACTGGATTTCGGTGTCCCATATTATAAAAATGTTAAAGTGGCTACCCTATGGGCATCGTGTGTACAGGGTTCTTCTACGTTCATTGCGTTAGTGTAAATGAGACAACTGCTAACCTTGTTAACTGCTAGAAACACCCTCTTATCCCATCACAAGGAGACCCAGCTAAACAAATCACCTTATAGGTATCTCATTTGTGAGACGCCCTGTGATCCCAAAGAGAGAAATTAAGCTGATGTTATTAACTGATAGGAATGCCTTGCATCTTGTCCCGTTACCGAGAGGAACAGCTGACCCTATTAATATCTCGAAGTAGGATCGAATGTTACAAACATGAAAGAGAAAATGGGTGAAGATACCTCCCATGGCTGGAAAACCAACGTTTCAGTGCATCTCCCACGTGATTCAGGGCAAACCTCTTGCTTATGAGTTAGGACGTCCTGCAGAGCCCAGGCCAATGCGTAAACTGCAAGGTGAATGCTGTAGGTCACCACCAGAGCATTGATTCCACTGAATGTTCTCCCAAGAGACTCCTGACCCGTACAGAGTCTGGTGCCGTTGGGCAACTGGGTCCCTGGTCTCTCCAACTTGCAGCTAAAGTTCTGCTCCCAAAACTCAATCATGAAGATGTCATCTGGAGTCTTTTTGGGGTGGCCGGCATTGAGGAACTCTCTGAATCCGGGAATATGCCCGCTGTGTAGTGCAAAGCCAATGGTGCCCCATAGGATGCCCCAGTATCGCTCCTTGGAAACCAGGGATGAGGTTGACCATGACTCACTTGCCACCCAACTCTTCCCCGTGACGTTGTGCCTCAAGAGCTCTTCTACCACAGGGAGAAAATTTAAGTCATTGGAAAAGACAACCACAACGTTGGCATTTGACTCTGCGATGACCCTCGAGAGGTGGGGGGCGTTACGGTCGGGTCGGCCTACCAGTATAGAATCGGTGAAGGCCACACAGGCCCCAGCTCTCAGTATCTCTGTCTTGGTAGACAATATAACCTCCTGCCCATAGTCATTGTCCTCAGCCACCAGCCCCACCCATGTCCAGTTGAAGTAGGACACCAGCTGTGCCAGCCCTCGGGACTGGAAGACATCACTGGGGACAGTCCTGAAAAAGGAAGGGAACTGTGTACGGTCGCTCAGGAGGGAGCTGGTGGCGAAGTAGCTGATCTGAAAGGAAATGGAGAGGAGAAGAAGGTGGACTGCGGAACCGGGCATCTCTAGGCTGGTACATGGGATACATAGCCTGGCACCTCTAGTGATGGCAGAGTGGATACGAAGGCTGGTACCTCTGGACATCTCTAGAGCAGACACTGGGATTTAGAGCATGGCACATCTATGGTTGGCGCAGTAATACAAATACTGCCATCACTAGGTCTGTCTCCTCCTGCACCCCCTGCATCCTCTCTATCCTCATGCACCCCCTGCCTCCTCTCTCCCCCTGCACCCCCTGCATCCTCCCTATCCTCCTGCACCCCTTGCCTCCCCTCTCTCTCCCTGCTCCCCCTGCCTCCTCTCTCTCCTCCAGCACCCTCTGCCTCCTCTCTCTCCTTCTGCACTCCCTGCCTCCTCTCCATTCTCCTGAACCCCCTGCCTCCTCTCTCTCTTCCTGCAGTCCCTACTCCTCTCTCTCTCTCCTTCTGCAACCCCTACTACTCTCTCTCTCCCCCTGCCCCCCTGCCACCTCTCTCTCCTCCTGCAACCCCTGCCTCCTCTCTCTCCTTCTGCACCCCCTGCCTCCTCTCTCTCTTCCTGCACCCCTACCTCCTCTCTGCTCCTGCAGACCCTGCCTCCTCTCTCCTCCTGCACCACTGCTCCTCTCTCCACCTGCCCCCCCTGCCTCCTCTCTCTCTCATGCTGCACTCCCTGCCTCCCCTCTCTTCTCCTGAACCCCCTGCCTCCTCTCTCTCCTTCTGAACCCCCTGCCTCCTCTCTCTCAAGCTGCACTCCCTGCCTCCCCTCTCTTCTCCTGAACCCCCTGCCTCCTTTCTCTTCTCCTGCACCACCTGTCTTCTCTCTCTCTCCCTCATGGAACCACTACTTCTCTGGCTCCGTGTTCCCCATCGGTAATTCATCCGGTGCTCCACTGATATGAGAGGGGGAATAGGGGATAGGGAGGGCAAGTGACGAGGAGAGAGGAGAGGAGAGAGGAGAGAGAGGAGAGAGGGACATGACTGTGACGGTAGGGGTAAATATGGCTGCTGTTTATAAAGGTTAAGTCTGCCATTACCCCTACCAGTCAGTAATACATTGGTATTGTATTATATGTTATGTGTATGTCTTTGCTTGGTTCCAGCACCTCAGGAATCAGGGGTTAATATGTTTGCAGGAGAATGGTTGCAACTTGGTCTGTGACCTTTCCCTGTGACCTTGTTATGTTGCAGTTCTACCCACCAATCAGGGCCTGGGCATGTAAGCAGCACCTTCCTACCCTCCAATCAGGGCCTAGGCATGTAGGCAGCACCTTCCTACCCACCAATCAGGGCCTGGGCATGTAGGCAGCACCTTCCTACCCACCAATCAGGGCCTGGGCATGTAGGTAGCACATTCCTACCCACCAATCATGGCCTGGGCATGAAGGAAGCACCTTCCTACCCACCAATCAGGGCTTGGGCATGTAGGCAGCACCTGGCCCGGATTGTTGCAATATTATGTTTTAAGTGTACAACAAGGTGGGGAGGGAGACCCCCTGGCAGACAGAGCCTGCAGAGAGTTACAGAGGTGTGGCTGTGACAGGGAGAAAATGCAATGTCCACTCCAGTGCTGGTCTTAGGCCTGAAAACCAGCCCTGTAGGCACTGGGCAAGAAAGAGGAACAGGGGAAATCTCTGCAAAGTGGTCCCTGCAACTAGGTATGCAGGGTATCCTCCAGTTCAGGGTATCCCCCAGGTTCCCCAGTTGGGTATGTGTGATGTGTGTGTTTTGTATAGCCGTGGATATGCTTTTAAAATAAATTATTTGTATAAACTCTCGGGTTCTGTCTGGCGATATTGATCCCTGGTATTAGTCCTGGTCTCCCGTGACACTGACCCGGGCTTACAACTGGAAATCAGACCCGTGGCATTTTAAAGGCCCATATGAAGGAGGTATTATACCTATAAGGTCTGGAAAGCTCTGTACCCATGAAGAAGAATATACATAGACAGAGGACGAGACACGCACTCAATATCAATGGTAATAGAGGTGGGGTACTTAGCTGCCGGTGCGCTGGTCCTGGGGAGATCCTGTAGTCCCAAATGTTCCAGTACAAAGAAGAAGAAGCAGGCACACGGTCTTACTCAAAAGGAGGTTTAATATGCCATAAAGTCCAACGTTTCGGCAGTCAAATACAGCCTTTCTCAAGGTGAAGGTATAAGCCTGCGAGCCACTTCAATGCATGACCAGATATCACAGGTCCTAAAACTAACTGAGTCATCAGTTAGTGTTAGGACCTGCGATATTATGGTCATTCCTGGAAGTGGCTCGCAGGCTTATAATGCTTTGGCCAAAGGGTTAAACTAAATGAACCTTTTTTCAAGATATGTATATATATACTAGCTGATATACCCGGCGTTGCCCGGGATTGAATGGTCCCGCTCCCCCTCTCTGTCCACTCACCCCCTATCTCTGCTCCCATTGCCCTCTCTCTGTGGGTGGGTGAGTTAGTGACTGGGTGAGTTAGTGACTGGGCGGGTGAGTTAGTCAGTTAGTGATTGGGTGGGTGAGTTTGTGAGCGGGCGGGTTAGTGAGGGTGGGTAAGTGAGTTAGTGAGCAGGGTCTCAGCTAGTGAATTGGGTGAGTGAGTTAGTGACTTGGTGGGTGGGTGAGTTAGTCACTGGGTGAGTTGGTGACTGTGTGGGTGGGTGAGTTAGTGACTCGGTGGGTGAGTTAGTGACTGGGTGGGTGAGTGAGTTAGTGACTGGGTGAGTTAGTGAGTGGGTGAGTTAGTGAGTGGGTGGGTGAGTTAGTGACTGGGTGGGTGAGTGAGTTAGTGACTGGGTGGGTGAGTGAGTTAGTGAGTGTGCGAGTGAGTGACTGGGTGGGTCAGTGAGTTAGTGACTGGGTGGGTGAGTGAGTTAGTGACTGGGTGGGTGAGTGAATTAGTGACTGGGTGGGTGAATGAGTTAGTGACTGGGTGAGTGAGTGAGTTAGTGACTGGGTGGGTGAGTGAGTGATTGGATGGGTGAGTGAGTTAGTGACTTGATGGGTGAGTGAGTTAATGACTGGGTGGGTGGTTGAGTTATTGACTGGGTGGGTTGGTGGGTGAGTTAGTGACTTGAGTTAGTGACTGGGTGAGTGACTGTGGGTGGGTGAGTTAGTTAGTGGGTGGGTGAGTTAGTGACTGGGTGGGTGGGTGAGTTAGTGGGTGAGTGAGTTAGTGGGTGCATTAGTGACTGGATGGGTGGGTGAGTTAGTGACTGGGTGGGTGGGTGAGTTAGTGACTGGGTGGGTGAGTTAGTGACTGGGTGGGTGGGTGAGTTAGTGACTGGGTGGGTGAGTTAGTGACTGGGTGGGTGGGTGAGTTAGTGACTGGGTGGGTTGGTGGGTGAGTTAGTGGCTGGGTGGGTGAGTTAGTGGCTGGGTGGGTGAGTTAGTGACTGGGTGGGTGGGTGAGTTAGTGACTGGGTGGGTGAGTGAGTTAGTGACTGGGTGGGTGGGTAAGTGAGTTATTAACTGGGTGGTTGAGTTAGTGACTGGGTGGGATGATTGAGTTAGTGACTGGGTGGGTGGGTGAGTTAGTGACTGGGTGGGTGGGTGAGTTAGTGACATGAGTTAGTGACTGGGTGGGTTGATGAGTTAGTGACTGGGTGGATGAGTTAGTGACTGGGTGGGTCAGTTAGTGACTGGGTGAGTGGGTGAGTTATTGACTGTGTGGGTGGGTGAGTTAGTGACTGTGTGGGTGAGTTAGTGACTGGGTGGGTGAGTTAGTGACTGGGTGGGTGAGTTAGTGACTGGGTGGGTGAGTAAGTGAGTTAGTGACTGGGTGTGTTAGTGACTGGGTGGGTGAGTTAGTGACTGGGTGGGTGAGTGAGTTAGTGACTAGGTGGCTGAGTTAGTGACTGGGTGAATGAGTGAGTTGGTGACTGGGTGAGTGAGTGAGTTAGTGACTGGGTGGGTGGGTGAGTTAGTGACTGGGTGGGGGAGTGAGTTAGCGGTTGAGTGAATTAGTGACTGGGTGGGTGAGTTAGTGACTGGGTTGGTGACTGGGTGGGTGAGTAGTGAGTTAGTGAGTGGGTGAGTTAGTGACTGGGTGGGTGGGCGAGTGAGTTAGTAACTGGGTGGGTGGGTGAGTTAGTGACTAGGTGGGTGAGTTAGTGACTGGGTGGGTGGGTGAGTTAGTGGTTGAGTGAGTTAGTGACTGGGTGGGTGGGTGAGTTAGTGACTGGGTTTGTGATTGGGTGGGTGAGTAGTGAGTGAGTGGGTGGGTGAGTTAGTGACTGGGTGGTTGGTTGAGTGAGTTAGTGACTGGGTGGGTGAGTGCGTTAGTGAATGGGTGGGTGAGTTAGTGACTGGGTGGGAGAGTTAGTGACTGGGTGGTAGAGTTAGTGACTGGGTGGTAGAGTTAATGACTGGGTGGGAGTTAGTGACTGGGTGAGAGTTAGTGACTGGGTGGGAGTTAGTGACTGGGTGGGAGTTAGTGACTGGGTGGGTGAGTGCGTTAGTGACTGGGTGGGTGAGTGGGTGAGGAGTGAGTGACTGGGTGAGTGACTGGGTGACATTTCCCCCTCCCCCCCCCCATACCGGAGGTGGCGGCGGCGGCGGCATGAAGCTAGAGGGCAGGCCGGCATCCCCCCCGCAACCCCCATACCTCACGTGGCAGCGGCATGCAAATAGTTAGCGTCCCGGCATCCCCCACACCTCAGGCGGCATGAAGATAGCGGTTAGGCATCCCCCCCACCTCACGCGGAGAGGAACCTTTGGGGAGGGTGACAGGGAGGTACGGGGGGGGGGGGGGAGTGAGGACAGTCAGCGCCCCTGAGGTCTGTGATGTGCAGGGAGCAGTGGCGGCGCCCAGTGGCAGGGAGGCAGCCACCGTGATCGGGGACAGCGCAACTCCGCGGCAGTGACACTCCCCCCTACCTCTACTTCCGGCCGCCGCCATCTTAGGCAATTGGCGCCGCAAAAGAGGAAGAGGGTCTCTCAGGCCGCCGCCATCTTGGGCACTCGGTGCCGTGAGGCAGCCTGCCTGGCCACTGGCTGGTTCCCCGCCGGGGAGGGGGGTGAGTTGGAGCGCCGGGGAGGGGGGGGCATGTGGGGGAGAGGTGGGAGATATAGAGGGGGGGGGGGGGGATTTCGCACGGCCGCTGACACTGGAGGGGAGGGAGGGGGGGCACCTCTTTATTTAACATAAGAGGCACTGTGTATGTGTATATACATACTATCGTTTCCAAGTAACTTGGAGAAGAGGTCAGCCGCTCGTCCTCCCACTTCAAGTAGCAGTCCTGGGGCGGGTCGGTGGGTCGCAGCGCTTGCGTCCGCCCGTATTACTTTCAAGAGTGTTTTGCAGCGCTGAAGGGGTAATAATTGTGTGTGTGTGTGTGTGTGTGTGTGTGTCTCGTCACTCCGCCTCAGGCCAATGAGAGGTGCGGGGGCGGGCGGGCCAAGAGACCAATGAGATTTCCCCTAGGGACACAGGAAGATGCAGACAGGCATACAGTGCTTTCACTAATATATAATAAGATATTTCACTGTGTATTTTTGTCATATTGGAAGTAGCTCTGGGCTCCCTTTGTGTTTATTTTTTTGCAGTCAATTTATAACACACTCGTAGCTCTCTTACCTGGGGATATCTGTACAGTCCCAAAATGTGGGCCATCAGGATGGAGCGTGTGGACACAGATTCTCCAATGACACCTGCTAGAGGTGGCCCTCTGTGACATCGGTAATTGGGGATGCTTCCTTTTCCTCCCGAAAGCAACCAGAATGTCCCCTCTACTGTCCGTCCCATGCTAGTACAGGAGTCAAATATCTGGAATCCCAGAGAGATGTTGGGGAGGAGGTCGGGGTTTGAGTTAATCTCTTCTATAGTAAATATCATCGCTCGCATGCTCTGATATCTCTGGGATTCAAACCTACAGGGAGAGGAACAAAATGTCACAGACAGTGTTAGTGTTACACACACACACACACACACACACACACACACACACACACACACACACACACACACACACACACACACACACACACACACACACACACACACACACACACACACACACACACACACACACACACACGGTCAGTCTGTGTCGCACACACAGTATCTCTTGAGCCTTTCAGTGTCACAAACACAGGGAGAGGGGCTCCCTCAGTCCGTCAGTGTCACACACATACAGTAGGGACAGGGACTCCCTCAGTCTGTCAGTGTCACACACACAGGAGAGGGGCTCCCTCAGTCTGTCAGTGTCACACACACAGGAGAGGGGCTCCCTCAGTCTGTCAGTGTCACACACACAGGGAGAGGGGCTCTCTCAGTCTGTCAGTGTCACACACACAGGGACAGGGGCTCCCTCAGTCTGTCGGTGTCACACACACAGGGAGAGGAGCTCTCTCAGTCTGTCAGTGTCACACACACAGGAGAGGGGCTCCCTCAGTCTGTCACTGTCACACACACACACACACAGGGAGAGGGGCTCTCTCAGTCTGTCAGTGTCACACACACACAGGGAGAGGGGGTCCCTCAGTCTATCACTGTCACACACACACACAGGGAGAGGTGCTCCCTCAGTCTGTCAGTGTCACACAAACACACACACACACACACACACACACACACACACACACACACACACACACACACACACACACACACACACACACACACACACACACACACACACACACACACACACAGTGTCCCCTCTGAAAACATCAAAGATAGTAACATTCAATTAAAACTTACGTCTGACATATAAGATCTGCAGGTTTGCTTGTGAAAAGGTTTTCGCTGTAGATTATGCCCACGTGTATTGGAAAAGTCCCCCCAATAATAACGTCTCCAGCCCCGCTCAGATAATCATTCATATTTCCACCAGACAGATTGCATCCTCTCCCTGACCCCCAGCACATACACACTTCCACAGCTAATGTGTATAACCCCCACATTATAACGGGGAGCAATCTTCCAATTCTGTATAAACAGCAGCTCTGTCTGTGTCTGTGATTCATCTCTAACTCACAGGGAGAGGGGACCCTCAGTCTGTCACTGTCACACACACAGGGAGAGGGGACCCTCAGTCTGTCACTGTCACACACACAGGGAGAGGGGCTCCCTCAGCCTGTCACTGTCACACACACAGGGAGAGGGGACCCTCAGTCTGTCACTGTCACACACACAGGGAGAGGGGTCCCTCAGTCTGTCACTGTCACACACACAGGGAGAGGGGACCCTCAGTCTGTCAGTGTCACACACACAGGGAGGGGGGATCCCTCAGCCTGTCACTGTCACACACAGGAGAGGGGCTCCCTCAGTCTGTCACTGTCACACACACAGGGAGAACGGGGTCCCTCAGTCTGTCAGTTTCACATAAATACAAAAAAGGGCTATATCAGTTATTCAGTGTCACACACACAGGGAGACGGGCTTCTGTCGTCGGACAGTGTCACACACACAGTGTCCACTCAGTTGGTCACTGTCACACACACAGTGTCCCCTAGTCAATCAGTGTCACACAGACAGGAGATGGACTCCCTCAATCAGTTTTTATAAGTTGTGTAGATGTCCTGGGAATTCAGACATTAATTACACCTTCTCTCCTCAATTATCTAATCAAGGAAATGACAGCACCCTGGGAATCAGTGCTAATCCCAATTATTTTTATCCTCATGCACCACTTAGGTGTGGGATCCCATCGGGCACCCTTTGCACCAAAGCCAACAAAGTCCTTCCAAATGGCCCACAAATAATGGCTACCCCACCCCTGACATGGACAACTGGGTGCTGTCCAGTGGTTTAACTCCCATGGGGAGTAAGTCCAGGCTTTGTAACCCCTTCCTGCCCCTAAGCACGAGGGCAGAGTTTAACAAGTTCAATCCCAATAAACATATAGCAGGACGTGTTTAAGTGTTTCCACTGCTTAACCTGGGGCTGGGGCCTGAGTTGCTGTTATTTCTGGCTGGACGGCAGGAAGAATACAAACACAGTATTCGGTGATACATAGGGTGACCAAACATCCCGGTTAAGCTGGGACAGTCTTGGTTGTTAAGTCTTTGTCCAACTTTTTTTTTGCCATTGTCCCAGTTCTTACCGGCGCCGTTCACGCATGCGCAAAATTTGTCCCGGGACACATGAAGTCACCCTCCTAATACAACTTGTCTACTTATACCTTACTGGCTCTGATACCTTGTGATCCTCAGATGGGGATGACTACACAAAGTAGACATTCCCCAAATAACGCTGCGTGGGTGTGAGTCAGTGGGTCAGTGATGGATGTAGTAGCCACCCAACCTTGGGCATCTTGGCTGGTGACGGCAATGTGGGAGCTCGTGTTGTTCTGACCCTGTTGCAGGCCTGTTCATCGGTACCACTGTGTGTCTTTATAGTGCCCTCCGACGGTGCTTGATCTTTCGTCGACGTCTGGGACTATCGCTCTCTTCTCCTGCTGCCACGTATACTCACTGCAGACCTCGTCTGAACCACTCAGGTCCGCATAGATCTGAACCAACACCACTGCCCCCCCCCCCCCCACTTTTTTTAAGGCTCCTCTTCTTCATATTCCCTCCTTGTCCACGCCCTTTTTTCTGGCAGCTCTCAGTTAGGTATGCCCCGCAGCTCATTTCTTCACAGTCATATGGGGCAATAGGGGGAGGTATAGGGGGCGGTTATATAGGGCAATAGGAGGAGTTATAGGGAGCGGGTATATGGGGTAATAGGAGGAATTATAGGGGGAAGTTATATGGGGTAATAGGTGGAATTATAGGGAGCGGTTATATGGGGTAATCGGAGGAGTTAAAATGAGAGGGTATATGGGGTAATAGGAGGATTTATGGGAGATAGTACATGGGGTAACAGGAGGAGTTATAGGGAGCAGTTATATGGGGTAATAGGAGGAGTTGTAGGCAGTGGTTAAATGGGGCAATAGGAGGAGTGTCACGAGTGAGACTCCAGGAGCGGGTAGGACCTCGGTGGCCGGAACAGCGGGAGCAGGCAAGATTGTTGGGGTCACAGGCTGAGGTTGGTGGCAGGCAGCAAGCAGGATTGTCGTGGGCAAGAAGGGGTTCAGCAACAGGAAGGCAGGAGCAGAACAGGGGAACAGGAACTGGGCAGGGGAGCAGGAACTGAGACCATGGAGAAGGGACAGGTCTGGGACATGCTAGCAGGAAACAGACTGGGGCAATCTAGTTAAATAGCAAGAGCCTTTAACATGTACAGGACTCCAATACAGAACAGGACTGGTACAGGAACAGGAACAGGCTGCGGCAGAAGCATAGGCAATGGCATGGCGTCTCACATAAAGCAAAGGCAAGGAACCAAACGGGAAGCAGGAACTATAAGCACAGAGAACAGGAGCAACTAGAGGAGACAGAAAGACAATCCCCAGAGCAGACAGAAAGCAGCAGCACACCCGGTGGACAAGGAAAGGAACTTTGGGTAGGAGCTGGATGTCTAGGAGACCCTGACAAGGAGTTATAGGGAGCGGGTATATGGGGTAATAGGAGCAGTTTTAAGGAAGCATTTAATTGGGGTAATTGGAGGAGTTGTAGGCAGTGGTTATATGAGGCAATAGGAGGAGATATTGGGAGCCATTATATGGGGCAATAGGAGGAGTTATTGGGAGTGGTTACATGGGCCAATAAGAGGCGTTATAGGCAGCGGTTATATGGAGTAATAGGAGGAGTTATAGGGTGTGGGTAAATGGGGTAATAAGAGAAGTTATTGGGAGTGGTTACATGGGGCAATAAGAGGAGTTAAAGGGAGCAGTTGTGTGAGGTAATAGGAGGAGTTATAGAGGCAAGTTATATGTGGTATTAGGAGGAGTTATAAGGAGTGGGTATATAGGGTAAATGGAGGAGATGTAGGGAGTGGTAATGTAGAGTAATTGGAGTTATAGGGAGCAGTTACATGGGGCTATTTGAGGCACTTGGAGGAGTTATAGGGATCCGCAAGGAGTTACATGGATAATGAGGATAGGTGGGAAGGGCATGTAACGAGTTTGCTTCATAGTATGCAAAAAAAACATATTTTCTGCAATCACTTGAACAACATTTTTTTTTACATTTATTTACTTAGAATAAACAGTGAGATCAATAACTATACATTAAATAAAACCTCGAAAGTAAACATTTATGGATGAATGTCATATTCTAACTCTGACTTCTGTCTTTCCCCATGAGACGTTCTCTCGAGTTCATGTCGGGTCGGAACAATATGATGAAACATTTGGGCACAAACATGCAGACCACCAGAGCCCAGCTGGAGGACAGGATGGCGAAGACCTCCATGGCCACGGTGTACTTACCCCGTGCGCTGATGGAGGCCGGGATAAAGGACACCCAGACACTGAGGAAGGCCATCATGCTGAAGGTGATGAACTTGGCCTCATTAAAATTGTCAGGGAGGCGCCTTGCCAGGAAGGCAACAATGAAGCTGATGGTGGCCAAGATGCTGAGATATCCCAGCATGCACCAGAATGCAGTGGGAGAGCCCTCATTACACTCAACAATGATAATCCCTGGTTGGGTTTGTATGTTGAGTTCTGGGAAGGGAGGGGAGCTTGAAAGCCACGTGAGGCACAAGCACAGCTGAATAAGGACACTCAGTACAATGACAAAGTAGCACACCTTTGTCCCTGTCCACTTCCTTAGGCTGCTGCCTGGCTTGGTGGCATTGAAAGCGATGACAACGGTGATGGTTTTGGCAAGGACACAGGAGACACAGAGGGCAAAGACCATGCCGAATGCTACCTGGCGAAGAAGACACTTCACAGGTTGGGGGTAACCTATGAAAGTCAAAGGGCAGAGGAAGCAGAGGGACAGGGACACCAGAAGAAGACAACTTAGAGAGTAGTTGTTCGCTCGGATAATGGGAGTGGTCTTGTAGTTACTAAAAAGCCCCAAGAGGGCAACTGGGATTGTGGAAGAAGTGACACTAGTGGCTACCAAAGCAGCACCCAAGGGCTCTTCATAAGAAAGAAACTCAATGGTCTTTGGGAGGCATCTGTCCTTTTGGACACTGGGCAACTGGTCCCACGGGCATCGAAGGCAGTCAATGGAGTCTGAAAGAGACCAAAACATACATCTCGGTTTGTGGAGTATACATAGCTTGTAATTTATCAAAGGAGATACTGTGCAGGACAAGTTATCGGAGCAGTTAAGGGAAGAGTTTTTTTGGAACAATTATAGGATTAGTTAGAGGAGGAGGGAATGGTTATAAGAGCAGTTAGGGGAAGACTAAGAGGGTTTATAGGGAGCAGGTTTAGGAACATTTAGAGGAAGAGTTATATGGAGGGAATTATTGGCAATATAAATATAAAACAGTAATAATCACACACTACTGTATATAAAAGCAAACAATAAAATAAAGTTATCTGTGACCAAACATCTTACAATTTTTGATGAAGTGGAAAACTTCAAGAGAAAGAAGGAAGAGATGTGAATGTGAGTCTTTATTATCTCCCCAAGAGGGTGAGTAAGTGTGTTTAGAGCGGGACACATAATCATGATATAAAACTAGTAAAATACATCACTGAGGTGACTTAAATATTTGGACAGAAAGGCGACCCTAGAAGGAACTCTGGAAGGTAGAAAAACGGAAGTCCCCAGGTTGCCTTTCTGATGATGTCACTTGTGGTACAGGAAGTTCCATGTGTCCAAGACATCAATAAGATTTCCCAACATGTTTAGCTCTTCTCAGGAACGGGAAAATACAATGGAACTGAATGATCGAGCTGCAGATACTTCTAATACTGGGGACACATTGCTGCCAAAGACAATCAGTCTGACACAAGAATTCCATGTTATATCCCTGCTCTTCTCATACACCCTCAAATGCTGTCACCGCATGGTCCTGTCACATGGATCATGTTCTTAGTAGAGGTGTAGCTACCAAACCCTCCTAATGTTTGCAGATAAATAGGTACCACTTTAGTTCCTCTACTCGTACTGGATGGAGGAACTTCCAAGTTATTCCTACAGATTTACCAAACCTACAGTATGCAGCATCCCACACTCAACACACTCTCTGTTTAATAGGTGCTGCTGGTCTTACAGGACCTAAAACATGTAGTGTGCCCGCTACAGAAGAGGGCAGAGTATGAGCTGCCTTTAATGAAAGGGAGTTCCATTAGCAGCAATGCGTGAGAAAGGAATTTTCGAGTGAGAGGGATTTTTCGGGTTGGGGTCATAAATGGTCCAAGAAAACGTTCTTGTTGTTTCACAAAGTTATTGAGATATTTCTGTTGAAACTGAATGATCAACACAAGAATGATCTACTTGATGCTACTTTGAAAACATGGACCACAGTTTGAAGTGACCTTGGAAACTAAGGTCATCCCTCACCTGTGTGGTTGGAGATCTCTCCTTGGGGACAGGGGACACACAGGAAGCAGCAGGCAGGCTTCCCTTCTATAGCCGCCTTCCTGAAACCCGGGGAACAGCTCTGACTGCAGATGGAGAAAGGGACCTTGAGAGAGAGGGGGGCACGGAGACACAGAGACACAGTTACCGATAACCTATATATACAGAGAGAGGAGTGGCTGAAATTTCTTTCCCCTGTATATACAGAGAGAGAGAGGAGAGACTGAGCTGGCTATCACATGTATATACAGAGAGAGGAGAGACTGAGCTATCTATCACCTTTATATACAGAAAGAGGAGATACTGAGCTATCACCTGTATATACAGAGAGTTAGGAGACTGAACTATCTATCACCTGTATATACAGAGAGAAGAGAGACTGAGCATGCTTAGTGCAGAGTTCTGCACGTACCTGTGTATTCCCCGCTGCCCACTGGATGGCGCTGGTGTTCACCATGAATGTGTGTCCCGATCCGGCAGTAGCATCGTAACTCCCGACCTTCACGTGCTGTATGGTTCCCTGTGAACTCATTTGCCAGTTGACGATGTCGTACAGAGCCGGGATGTTCCCGTTGGGGTCGAAATACACGTCTTTGTTGTCTTTAGTCCTGAAACGGACGGACTTCATAGAGTGCAGAACCTAAGAGGAAGTTAATAGGATCAGAGGAGCCTCTTTGTGATGCGATAAAAGGGCGTCTTACAAACATGATTCCTATTAGTTAATAGTGTTTCCATAGTGCGGGTTTCTCTGATGTAATACAGTATATGGGCATCTAGGGTTGCCCCGTATTTCATTGACTTTTCCTGTTGTCCCTGATAGGTCTGTCAGGATGCATCATTGTTCCGTATGTTATCTCCTTGACGTGAAATGCCTGAACGACTGTAATTAAATCAGTCATAAAAACATGACAGATTTCTACGTGTGTAATAGCCCTGCGACTGCGGTCACAAGAGCATCCTCTCTATGAACCTTCACCGGCAGACCCCATGACTAAATGACTGACCAGAGGGCATTGTTGCTGGCAGCTTGGACCCCGGAGGATGGACCGGCAGTTAAAACACTGCGATCCTGCATTGCTGCAGTCAGCAACCCCAAGCCCCTGGAGTCTTTCGCGACCCCAGGGTTCAATGTCCCCAAACCCGGAAATGGATTCCTCGGGTGGTGAAAGGTTAAAAATAGTATGTGCCAGCTTTGTTCCTTTCTGGGACTGAAAAGGTTAAAGCAATATGTGACAGCTTTATTCTTCTCAGGGACCGAAATGGTTAAATATCTTAGCTTTGTCAGTTTTAGACAAACTGTTTTAGTGTGTCTCATACACACTGAACCTTCTGTGACCCCATTAATAGCGGCTGAACTTTATTTTTTACCACTAGTAAATGTTTTATTTCCCAGGGAATGCATTTCCAGATGGAATATGTAATCCTAAATGTCTAGTCTATATGTATGAATTTAGCTTGTGACTGCAGACGTATAGAACTGATAACGTTTTTTTCCTGCTTGCTTTTCTGTATAAATATACTGCTTGTCCAATCATTAAACAGATGTAAGGAATCAGCAGCCTGTGTTTTCCTGTTTTCTTGCACTCCAAGCTGGCGCCATCATATCTGAGACCAAGAGTATATCAGCGCCGTGGTGAAATCTCCCGGATCGAGTTTAGTGTGTGGTTGCCTGCCCTACAGGTTGATCAGTTGGATCGGACCTAACAGGGGGGGGGGGGGACAAGTGTGTTGCTACACCGGATCAGTGACCTGATGCACATGGACCATGGAGGGGGCCAGGACTCTCAACATGCGGGAGGACTGTACCAGCCAGAAAGTCTTTGTCTTACCTCATGAACCTCAATTTTTGTCAGGCTCAGCAAGCCACCTGATATGGTGACTGTCCTGGAACTTTCATCTTGAGGGGTGAGGTGTGATGGTAGGGGGTAACCAGGCTCTCAAATAAAGGTTAAGCCTGTTTTGGTTACCCCTGATCTGTACATAAGGGTCCAAGAGAGTTAGCTCTTGGGTCCAGTAGTATTGTATCATTCCAACTTATTACCTGTAATAAAAGTAATTTTTGTGTTTTCCCCTTTCTGGGCATGCAATCAAGCAGGGATTGCTAGGGTATGAGTTTCAAGGGGGTTTTACAGAATGTACCTAGGAGGTTGGAGTCCGGAGCTGTCGGCCCCCCTATAAATGTACCCGGGAATCATGCCTGATTCTCGGATACATGTAGGCACGTTGTCCCGGCAATACCTCCCCGCGACTCACCACTAGGGTATCCTGCTTCAGCGTAGCCCAGAAAGGTGAATGAGGCACAGGGATGAATAGGTATCCCTGTAGCTGAGGGAATGAATCCCTAGGTTAAGGGGGGGTACCCCAGCTAGTGCCAAGGTGACCCAGAACCTGTATTGGGTTTGTGGGTGCCCCAAACTGTGTATAAAGTTGAGGGGGAACTCACAGAGTCCAGACTAAGTCCAAGAGAAAGAATGTGGGGAATAAAGCAGATAGAAATAAAAGTACAACATCTTTCCTATTCTCTCCCTCATACCCAGAGACTCAGAAGTGTGTTAAAAATATACTTTAATAATGTAATGTGCTGGTTAAATTTGGAACCGATGTCCAAACAGGCTGTCCGAGCTAACCCATAGGCGCCGGTTAGTCTGCTGGACATCGGAGTCAGAGGATGACCAGAGGTGCGAACAGCATTTGTTCAGCGGGGAAAGGTGGAGTACCAGGTCCGGAGATCAATGGCTGTCCTCCGTGATGCCACTTGCTCTGCCAGACCTGGTGGAGCCTGTCCCAGCGGGTGGCATTGAGATAGCCAGGGAGAGAGGTGCCAGGCTTGCGCATGTCTCTTGGCTATTTCATATTTCCAACTGACCCGGCTTTTCTAGCCGGCATGGCTCTGATTGGCTGCTTGGGATAGTTCTCACGCGTTGATTGGCTGCTGAGATTTGTGAATGAAACTCAGAACACAGATGCAGCGGCTGTTATTTTAAGGCATCACGGCGCCGTTTTCGTGTGCGCTGCTGTACTCCACGCGGTATGAACGCGGCCAATTGCCCCAGGCACGTGCGTTTATCGCGGTTGCTTTGTTTGAATTTCATGGATTGTGTTCAATTATAAGCAATGAAATGAATGAATTGTAATGTGTACAGTACTGTGCTACTGTGTCAATTTCAGGTGTTTCAAAGACACAACACTAAAATGCCATTTTCTGCACTCGCCTGCACTCGCGTCTTAAGGCGGAACGGTTGGAAGTAATCCCGCGCCATCACATGGGTATTTCGAGGTATAAACCACGTGATTTCGTAAAATTATGGCCGCTGCATCTGTACTATAAGAATCTGTGAGCCAATCGGATTCGGCGTTCCCTGTTGTAAGTGCGCAGGCGGGATTTTCAAAGATACTTCTGCGCAAATAGCAGAGCAGCCGGCATCGATTTCAAGCCGGAAAAGCCTGCCCGCCAGAGTCTAAGTCCCGACTTTTGCACCTAAGTGCTCAGAATTGATCGTAGCGGACGAGACTGGGATTTTAGTTCCAGGAGATTTCGACTAACTCTCGGTCAAGAAAGTCCAAGTTCTCAGAAGAGAGCGTAGCGGTGGCGTGTGGAACTTTAGGCCGATTTGGGTTCCAGGAGATTCCGGGTTAAATCCCGGTCAGAGTTAAACTCTTATTTAGGGTTCCCTGCACCTAGTGAAGTCTAGTTTTCAACCCCGGAAACGTACTGTAGGATATTAATCCTACAACCACTGCTCAAGGGCTAGTGAGTGTCCAAGATCTAATCCTTTACAATGATAAAAGTCACACGGAACAGGCACATATAAAAACTTGGTGTATAAGAAAAGCGGACCATTATTCAGGCATGGGGGAGGGATGATAACCCGGCTGAAGCATAGAGTCGCCCGACCATCCTTCCAAAGAACAATCCGGCTGACTCCAAAATACCCCCAGCCCACTCCACCCGCAGAAATACATGCTGTCACGTTGAGACCAGTGTGCTCGGCTGTAACGGAGTCGAATCCACTGGAGAGTCGCGTCCTGATGCTGTGTGTAGACTCCACGTGCTGCAAGGTGAATCAATCACAGGAAAACATCCAAGGGAAGCGGTGCACAGCAGAAAAATAGCCAAAAAGCAGCTCTATGAAAACCGGCTAATTTATTGAAAAAACGAGCATGTTCACATTGCCAGACACACTCTGACGCGCTCCATCCCGCTTGGGACTTTGTCAAAGAGTAAGTGTTACAAGCTTCCCTTGGACGTTTTCTAGTTTTCGACCCCAGTCCCCAAAGTAAGTGTGTCTTTTTGTCTGTGTTTTGTGTATCATTGTGTGTAAGCGAATTTATGCCGAATAAATTACAATTTATTTCATTACCTTGTTTTGCTCAATGAATGACCCTGGTAAAAAGGTGTAAATAGCCGGGTCTCCCGTGACACTCACTCCTTATGACATTACACTTTCATTCTGGATTTCGGTGTCCCATATTATAAAAATGTTAAAGTGGCCACCCTATGGGCATCGTGTGAACAGGGTTCTTCTAAGTTCATTGCGTCAGTGTAAATGAGACAACTTTTGACCTTGTTAACTGCTAGAAACACCCTCTTATCCCATCAGAAGGAGACCCAGCTCAACACATAACCTTATAGGTATCTAATTATAGAGACGCCCTCATCCCAAAGAGAAATGAAGCTGATGTTATTAACAGATAGGAATGCCCTGCATCTTATCCCATTACAGAGGAGCTGCTGACCCTATTAATATCTCAAAGTAGGATCGAAAGTTACAAACATGAAAGAGAAGATGGGTGAAGATACCTCCCATGGTTGGAAAGCCAAAGTTTCAGTACATCTCCCACGCGATTCAGGGAAAACCTCTTGCTTATGAGTTAGGACATCCTGCAGAGCCCAGGCCAATGCGTAAACTGCAACGTGAATGCTGTAGGTCAGCCCCAGAGCATTGATTCCACTGAATGTGCTCCCAAGAGACTCCTGACCCGCACAGAGTCTGGTGCCGTTGGACAACTGGGTCCCTGGTCTCTCCAACTTGCAGCTAAAGTTCTGCTCCCAAAACTCAATCATGAAGATGTCATCTGGAGTCTTTCTGGGGTGGCCGGCATTGAGGAACTCTCTGAATCCGGGAATATGCCCGCTGTGTAGTGCAAAGCCAATGGTGCCCCATAGGATGCCCCAGTATTGCTCCTTGGAAACCAGAGATGAGGTTGACCATGACTCACTTGCCACCCAGCTCTTCCCCGTGACGTTGCGCCTCAAGAGCTCTTCTACCACAGGGATAAAATTTAAGTCATTGGAAAAGACAACCACAACGTTGGCATTTGACTCTGCGATGACCCTCGAGAGGTGGGGGGCGTTACGGTCAGGTCGGCTTATCAGTATGGAATCGATGAAGGCCACACAGGCCCCAGCTTTCAGTATCTCTATCTTGGTAGCCAAGATAACCTCCTGCCCATAGTCATTGTCCTCGGCCACCAGGCCCACCCATGTCCAGTTGAAGTAGGACACCAACTGTGCCAGCCCTCGGGACTGGAAGACGTCACTGGGAACAGTCCTGAAAAAGGAAGGGAACTGTGTACGGTCGCTCAGGAGGGAGCTGGTGGAGAAGTAGCTGATCTGAAAGGAGATGGAGAGGAGAAGAAGGTGGAGTGTGGAACTGGCTTCTATAAGCTGGTACAAGAATATATAGCCTGGCACCTCTAGTGCTGGAAGATTGGAGACAATGACTGGTACCTCTAGGACTTTATGAGGGTATACAAATCCTGGCATCTCTAGAGCAGGCACCGAGATTTAGAGCATGGCACATCTGGCACAATTATACAAATACTGCCATCTCTAGGGCTGTCTACTCCTGCACCCCTGCATCATCTATCTCTTCCTGCACCCCTGCCTCCTCTCTCACTCTCTTCCTGCACCCCCTGCATCCTCTCTCTCTCTCTCTTCCTGCACCCCTGCCTCCTCTCTCACTCTCTTCCTGCACCCCCTGCATCCTCTCTCTCTCTCTCTTCCTGCACCCCTGCCTCCTCTCTCACTCTCTTCCTGCACCCCTGCCTCCTCTCTCTCCTCCTGCACCCCCTGCACCCCCTGCCTCCTCTTTCACTTTTCCTGCACCCTCTGCCTCCTCTCTCTCTCCTCCTGCACCCCCTGCCTCCTCTCTCTCTCTTCCCGCACCCCCTTTCTTCCTCTCCTCTTGCAACCTCCGCCTCCTCTCTCTCTCTCTTCCTGCACCCTCTGCCTCCTCTCTCTCTTTTCCTGCACCCCCTGTCTCCTCACTCTCTCCCTCATGCAACCACTATTCCTCTCTCTCTTCCTGCACCCCCAGTCTCCTCTCTCTCTCTGGAAAGCTCTGTACCCATGATGAAGAAACATGTTAGATTTTGAGAGCTCTGTACACATGAAAAATATAATGCTAATAATAATAACAGCAAAACAAGAAAAAACACAAAAGCGCACCAAGATGAGAGATAGATATTGTATTAGCAACAAATAATAAAATTAGTAACTTACATATAAAATTTCTTTAATAATCCCCGATTCTGGTGTCTATCACAGGAGTAGGGCATCACATAGGAAGTATGAAGGGTAATCTCAGTTCTGAGAGATCAGACCCGCGCGCTGGGGCTGTCTCTGTTCACTCTCCTGTCCTCCACGTGTGGTAGCGTGGTGCAGAGTGTAGCACACATGTGCAGGAACCGGGGCCTTCAATAGGTGTCCTTAGGATGCCTGTCCGTTTTTGATAGCATAGAAACGATCGGAAATAAGCAGGAACGGTACACTTGAGTGTGTACTGGTGGTGGGTAGTAAAACCGCCAGCCACAACAGTCGCGACGCGTTTCGTTTAACAAAGTAAACTTCTTCAGGCAATATCTGGGACACCTGTTTAGGGGTCCTTTATAGGTCTAATTCTGTGCGTCATTGGTTAATACCTAATGGCTGCATGGCCAATCAGGCTCATATACTGATAGGGGCGGGCCACAATAGGAAGACCTCCCTGTTAGTGCATTTAATCCAGTAATGAATTACATGAATTGAGTATATATATAAGTGTAAATAGAAAGGTAAACAGACCTTAAAGGGGAGCCAAAATCATGTGTCCCAAATAGTCAAGTGCAATAAAATATGCATAGTAGTAGCATAAAAAACAAAGTATATGTGCATACTGGATAACAACATTAATAACATTAAATGACATATAAATAACTTTTAAAATATGGGAAATAGAACAAATGGAAAGGTGGGTGGGGGGAGGGGAAGAATTGAAGAAAAAGTGGAAAAAATAAAAAAAATAAAAAATAAAAAAGGAGGTAGAAAAAAAAAAAAAAAAGGCTTATAAAATGAATAAAAACCACTGTAATGATAAAGTAGCTAAAAAAATCAGATAAAAAACAGATAAACGAAACGCGTCGCGACTGTTGTGGCTGGCGGTTTTACTACCCACCACCAGTACACACTCAAGTGTACCGTTCCTGCTTATTTCCGATCGTTTCTATGCTATCAAAAACGGACAGGCATCCTAAGGACACCTATTGAAGGCCCCGGTTCCTGCACATGTGTGCTACACTCTGCACCACGCTACCACACGTGGAGGACAGGAGAGTGAACAGAGACAGCCCCAGCGCGCGGGTCTGATCTCTCAGAACTGAGATTACCCTTCATACTTCCTATGTGATGCCCTACTCCTGTGATAGACACCAGAATCGGGGATTATTAAAGAAATTTTATATGTAAGTTACTAATTTTATTATTTGTTGCTAATACAATATCTATCTCTCATCTTGGTGCGCTTTTGTGTTTTTTCTTGTTTTGCTGATATTGGTATCACCATCGGGGTTCCGGTGGAGACCACATTTGGAGGTGGGGGAGACACCTCATAAACACAGAAGCAGCAAGAGAACTGAGAGGGACCAACACTCCAAGTTTAAAGAGCCAGAGCGCGGACTGAACTTTTCATTTCACTAATAATAATAACACACTTAATAATAATAAGCAAATAATAATAACACACTTGTATGTCTCTTACCTGTGGGAATCTGTACAGTCCCAACATGTGGGCCATTAGGATGGAGTGTGTGGACGATGAATCTCCAATCACACCTGCTAGAGGAGGCCCTCTGTGACACCGGTAATTGGGGATGCTTCCTTGTCCTCCCGACATTACCCAGAATGTCCCCTCTACTGCCCGTCCCATGCTAGTACAGGAGTCAAATATCTGGAAGCCCAGGGAGATGTTGGGGAGGAGGTCGGGGTTTGAGTTAATCTCTTCTATAGTAAATATCATCGCTCGCATGCTCTGATATCTCTGGGATTCAAACCTAGGGGTGAGAGGAAGGAATGCCACAGACAGTGTTAGTGTTACACACACACACACACACGCGCACGCACGCACGCACGCACACACACACACACACACACACAGACACACACACACACACACATCAGTCTGTGTCACACACACACAGTGTCTCTTGAGCCTGTCAGTGTCTCACACACAGGATAGGGGCTCCCTCAGTCTGTCACTGTCACACACACAGGGAGAGGGGTTCCCTCAGTCTGTCACTGTCACACACACAGGGAGAGGGGACCCTCAGTCTGTCAGTGTCACACACACAGGGAGAGGGGACCCTCAGTCTGTCACTGTCACACACACAGGGAGAGGGGACCCTCCGTCTGTCAGTGTCACACACACAGGGAGAGGGGACCCTCAGTCTGTCACTGTCACACACACAGGGAGAGGGGACCCTCCGTCTGTCAGTGTCACACACACAGGGAGAGGGGTTCCCTCAGTCTGTCAGTGTCACACACAGGGAGAGGGGACCCTCAGTCTGTCACTGTCACACACACAGGGAGCAGGGGTCCCTCATTCTGACACTGTCACACTCACAGGGAGAGGGGACCCTCAGTCTGTCACTGTCACACACACAGGGAGGGGGGCTCCCTCAGTCTGACACTGTCACACTCACAGGGAGAGGGGACCCTCAGTCTGTCACTGTCACACTTACAGGGAGAAGGGACCCTCAGTCTGTCACTGTCACAAACACAGGGAGAGGGGCTCCCTCAGTCTGTCACTGTCACAAACACAGGGAGAGGGGCTCCCTCAGCCTGTCACTGTCACACACACAGGAGAGGGACTCCCTCAGTCTGTCACTGTCACACACACACAGGGAGAGGGGCTCCCTTAGTCTGTCACTGTCACACACACACAGGGAGAGGGGCTCCCTCAGTCTGTCAGTGTCACACACACAGAGGGAGAGGGGCTCCGTCAGTCTGTCAGTGTCACACACACAGGGAGAGGGGCTCCCTCAGTCTGTCACTGTCACACACACAGGGAGAGGGGCTCCCTCAGTCTGTCACTGTCACACACACAGGGAGAGGGGCTCCCTCTGTCTGTCACTGTCACACACACAGGGAGAGGGGCTCCCGCAGTCTGTCACCTTCACACACAGGGAGAGGGGCTCCCTCAGTACACACACACACACACACACACACACACACACACACACACACACACACACACACACACACACACACACACACACACACACACACACACACACACACACACGTTCACTCAGTCTGTCAGTGTCACACACACACAGGGAGAGGGGCTCCCTCAGTCTGTCAGTGTCACACAAAGGAATGATGCTCCCTCAGTCTGAAGGTGTCACACACACACACACAAACACACACGCACACACGCGCACACACACATGCACACACATGCACAGAGGGGCTCTCTCAGTCTGTCAGTGTCACACACACACACAGGGAGAGGGGCTCCCTCAGTCTGTCAGTGTCACACAAACACACACACACACACACGCACACACGCACGCACGCACGCCATCCCCTCTGAAAACAACAAAGATAGTAACATTCAAATAAAACTTACGTCTGACATATAAGATCTGCAGGTTTGCTTGTGAAAAGGTTTTCGCTGTAGCTTACGCCCACATGTATTGGAAAAGTCCCCCCTATAATAACGTCTCCAGCCTCGCTCAGATATTCATTAATGTTTCCACCAGACAAATTGCATCCTCGCCCTGACCCCCAGCACATACACACTTCCACAGATAATGTGTGTAACCCCCACATTATAACGGGGAGCAATCTTCCAATTCTGTATAAACAGCAGCTCTGTCTGTGTCTGTGATTCATCTCTAACTCACAGGGAGAGGGGACCCTCAGTCTGTCACTGTCACACACACAGGGAGAGGGGACCCTCAGTCTGTCAGTGTCACACACACAGGGAAAGGGGCTCCCTCAGTCTGTCACTGTCACACACACAGGGAGAGGGGACCCTCAGTCTGTCACTTTCACACACACAGGAGAGGGGACCCTCAGTCTGTCACTGTCACACACTCAGGAGAGGGGACCCTCAGTCTGTCACTGTCACACACACAGGGAGAGGGGACCCTCAGTCTGTCACTGTCACACACACGGGGAGAGGGGACCCTCAGTCTGTAACTGTCACACACACAGGAGAGGGGCTCCCTCAGTCTGTCACTTTCACACACACACAGGGAGAGGGGACCCTCAGTCTGTCACTGTCACACACACACAGAGAGAGGGCTCCCTCAGTCTGTCACTGTCACACACACAGGGAGAGGGGCTCCCTCAGTCTGTCCCTGTCACACACACACACACAGGGAGAGGGGATCCTCAGTCTGTCAGTGTCACACACACACAGGGAGAGAGGCTCCCTCAGTCTGTCAGTGTCACACACACAGGGAGAGAGGCTCCCTCTGTCTGTCAGTGTCACACACACAGGAGAGGGTCTCCCTCAGTCTGTCAGTGTCACACACACAGGGAGAGGGGTTCCCTCAGTCTGTCTGTGTCACACACACACAGGGTGAGGGGCTCCCTCAGTCTGTCACTGTCACACACATAGGGAGAGGGGCTCCCTCAGTCTGTCACTGTCACACACAGAGGGAGAGAGGCTCCCTCAGTCTGTCAGTGTCACACACACACAGGAGAGGGGCTCCCCCAGTCTATCAGTTTTACATATATAGAATGAAAGGCTATATTGGTCTGTCATTGTGACACACACAGGAGTTTGGCTTCTATCGTCAGACAGTGTCACACACACTGTATTCCCTCAGTCTGTCAGTGTCACACACAAAGTAGTGGGGCTCTTTCAATCTGTGTCACACACAGTGTGCCCTCAGTCTGTCAGTGTCACACACACAGGAGATGGACTCTCTGGGTCAGTTTTTATAAGTTGTGTAGATGTCCAGGGAATGCAGATATTAATTACACCAGCTCTCCTCAATTATCTTATCAGGGAAATGACAGCATCCTGGGAATCAGCGCTAATCCCAAATGTACATGTCTCTATTTTCATGCTCATCCATTCCCACGAGGGACACATGACAGCAGTGTCAGTGTGACGGCCCTAGCAATGAGAGGAAACAATATATTGTGTCCTGCTTTGGCAGTGAGAGATTTGGAGAACCATTATATGTACAGATAAGAATAGTTATGGGAATCAGTTATATGGGGCAATTGGAGTATTTATATACTGTATGGAGAAATAGGAGGCGTTCTAGGGAACAGTTTTATGGGGCACTAGGAGAAGTTATAGGGAGATGTTATATGGAGAAGTCAGAGGCGTTATAGCGAGGAGATACATGGATAATGAGGATAGGTGGGAATACATGTAACAAGTTTGCTCCACAAAAAAAAAACATTTTTTCTGCAACCACTTAATCAAAATGTTACTTTTTAACATATTATTTTCTTAGTAAAAACCATGAAATCAATAAATATACATTAAACCAAACCTGACCAGTAAATATTTATTAATGAACGTGGTTTGTATTTTCTAACTCCGACTTAGTTACGACGTACGTCTTTTCCCATGAGACGTTCTCTTGAGTTCATGTCGGGTCGGAACAATATGATGAAACATTTGGGCGCAAACATGCAGACCACCAGGAGCACAGCTGGAGGACAGGATGGCGAAGACCTCCATGGCCACGGTGTACTTGCCCCGGGCACTGAGGGAGGCCGGGATAAAGGATACCCAGACACTGAGGAAGGCCAGCATGCTGAAGGTGATGAACTTGGCATGTGAGCTGCCTGGCCAGGAAGGCCAAGATGAAGCTGATGGTGGCCTAGAGGCTGAGAGAACCCAGCATGCATCAGAAGGCGGTGGCAGAACCCTCATTACACTCAACAATTATTAACCCAGCTTGGGTTTTGATGTTGTTTTCTTGGAAGGGAGTGGAGAATCTTAGCCATGAGATGCACCAGAGGAATTGTAATAGGGAGCAGAGACAATGAACATGTAGGACACCTTAGGGCTGGTCCACGTCCTCAGTCTGCTCCCCAGTTTGGTAGCCAGAAGGCGAATAGCAAGATACTGTTCAAGAGACACCCCAACCAATAATATCTGTATTGAGAATGGGGGGTTGTTATGTTTCTGATGGCCTTGGTGCATGATGGGTTGACTTTGGTCTCTTACAGATATGCTTAAATGAAGTTGCTTTTGCACTGTAACATGCAATATGCTGGTTATAAGAAGTGCTAGTTTTATCTGGACTGCCCCTCGCCTCTCTTGCTGGCTGTTGGCTGGCTGCTTGACTGTGTTTCCCTGATAGGTTTGTCCAGCACAGAAATGTGCCAAACCTTCGATTGTGGTTGAGGCTGGAGGTGTACTCAGCTGCGTGTGTGATCACAGGAATATATTTACCAGGCATTAAATCTTAACCGATGGTGGGGGGGGGGGGGTCCCATGGTGGGGGGGGGGTCCCATGGGGGGTTGACATCGTGAGCTATATCCTGAGTGCCATAAAATACTGATTTATACTCGAAGCTAAGTAACCAATAAATTGCATTAACTTATACCAAAGTGGTGTTGGTATTATTCATGTGCGCACTTGTGGCAGAAATCGACAACCCGAATCAATCTCTTGGACAAGTAATTTTCTTTTCAGAACAATATCAGAGCCAGAAAATCCTCACACGGTGTAACGTTGCAAACTGCAAAACAGGATACGGACCCGCAGGGCAGAGGTAGGGAGTAATACACCGACCTTGGCCTGGGATCAGAGTACTGGGATGCAGGGGTAATCAGGTCTGGTTCCGAGGTCGAGGCGGGCGGCAGGCAAAGGGTGGTAAGCGTCAGTTCCATGGTCAAGACAGACAGGCAAAACAAAGGCAAGAGAGAGCTCAGACAGGACAGGGTATCCAGTACTTTGCATGAGCAAAGACTAGGAACAACTGCCTGCTATTTAAGGCCAGAGGCAGCTGCTAGCAATGAGAGCCAAATAGAGGCTGATTTCCTGTCAGGGGAGTAAGGGCAGGATTTTCCAGGAAGCAGGATGGCCGTGCTAGCTTAGGACAAGATGATGTCACTTCCTGGATATTCAGACAGATCCACAGATCTAGTGGCTTCCAAGGTGCACTAAATCTCAGGACCACAGGGCAAGGCAAATTCAAGATGGATGTTGGCTCAGATGTCAATTTGCCCGGCCCTGTGGTCTGGACCTTTAGTGCACCTGGGAAGCCATTAAATCCTGTACCTATGCCCTATTTCCAGGATAACCTCCCAGTCCCTGAAGTATTGGAGGCGACATCCATCTTGGATTTGCCCAGCCTTGGGGCCCTACTCTGTAGTGCTCCTGGGAAGCTACTAGATCCGGTACATATGTCCTACCGGCTGCTCTGCTAATTTCTGTGACTATTATTATTACTTAAAGCCTGTTCAGTTATATTAGAACTGTGCTAGTAATGGAAACATTTATTTCATTTTCTGATTAAACAGAACCTGTTATACTGAGAGGTTGAGTTCAAACTTTATTTAATTACGTTATATTACACATTATCGTTGTGAGTATTAAAACCCTTGGGTTAACTTAGAAATGTGTATGCTAAAATTATTCCAACCTTTCACAGGTAATTTTGCTTTAGTATCCTGTAATGTGTAACTGGGTATAACCACAGAAGGCTGATTATTATAGGAACTTATTCTCACACAGAATTACACCCCCTGCCTTTGTATCCTGTAGTGAGGGTACTAGGTATAACTACAGAAGAATGATTATTATAGGAACTTATTCTCACACAGAATTACACCCCCTGCCTTTGTATCCTGTAGTGAGGGTACTAGGTATAACCACAGAAGGCTGATTATTATAGGAACTTATTCTCACACAGAATTACACCCCCTGCCTTTGTATCCTGTAGTGAGAGTACTAGGTATAACTACAGAAGAATGATTATTATAGGAACTTATTCTCACACAGAATTACACCCCCTGCCTTTGTATCCTGTAGTGAGGGTACTAGGTATAACTACAGAAGGCTGATTATTATAGGAATTTATTCTCACACAGAATTACACCCACTGCCTTTGTATCCTGTAGTGAGAGTACTAGGTATAACTACAGAAGAATGATTATTATAGGAACTTATTCTCACACAGAATTACACCCCCTGCCTTTGTACCCTCTAGTGAGAGTACTAGGTATAACTACAGAAGAATGATTATTATAGGAACTTATTCTCACACAGAATTACACCCCCTGCCTTTGTATCCTGTAGTAAGGGTACTAGGTATAACTACAGAAGAGTGATTATTATAGGAACTTATTCCCACCCCCCTGGAACTTATTCACACACCCCTGGAACTTATTCCCACACCCCTGCCTTTGTTTTTTCTAAGTTTGGCCAGTCCTTCTGATCACTCTCAGCATTTTGGTTATGCCAAAAGGACAATATACTAAAGTAAGAATTAGGAAGCATAAACAAGGCTTTATAATAATGATTCTTATTAATGATACACATGTAAAGCCCTTAGTAATCTCAACTCTCATTACTATTAACCACATATTCTTATTTCGTCATTTAGCTGATATCCTTGTGTACAATCTATCCTAAACACTACTGCTTGAATCTCTTTACTCTTTCCTAAATCTATCTCAGTGTCTGTCATGCTGAAATCCCTCTCCTGGCTTCCTATCAAATTCTGTATTATTTACAAAATTCTCCTCTTCTTTTTAAAGGTTTTACACTCTTCTGCCCCTCCTTACATCTCACTATACACTGTTCTACCCCTCCTTATATCTCAGCCCTTATTTCTCGCTATGCACCATCCCGACTCTTGCGTTCTGCTCAGGGTTGTCTTCTCTCTACCCTTTTTGTATCTAACGCCTTCTTCCCATCTAAAATCTTTCCCACTCACTGCCCCACACTTCCGGAATGTCATTCCCTTCAATATCCGACTGGCAACCTCTCTCTCCACCTTTATAACCTTTCTTAAAACACACCTCCGTAACGAAGCATATGGGTTGCTCCATGGCTGATACTATACACCTCCTGCATGGGGTTGAAGGCTCACTACCGGATTTACTAATCCAACCTTTCTTGAGATTTCCCGTGTGTCTTGGCTGTATCTGGGGGGTGACGTCACCCGCCAGCACTCCAGGCAGTGTCCCGTTCCGGTCCAGGTGGTTCTCTATCCACACTCACCTGGTCGAGTGGAGCGTGTGGGCGTGTGCTCCTTGGACCAGGATAGGAGGCTATTCCTTCCGGAGTGGATGTCCATACTGCTGCAGCGTCTGTGCTGTCGACTACGTATACCAACCAGCCCAACTGGTTGTCCATGCGAAGGTCTGGTTACACTGGAGATCCCTGACGGTCTTCATATCATTTTGCCTATATTGTTGAATGTTCATGTTGTACATGCCAGGCCATAGATTACCTCTTTCTGAAACACTACATTGTTTTTGACTAGCTGCGCTACACAAAAACATGCTATTATTATTATTATTATTATTATTATTTTGATACTGCACTATGAGAGTTTGAGCTTTTCTCTTTCTTTCCATTTCCTAGTTTCTGACGTTTGAGTCATAAACTTGATCAGCAGCAAAACTCTCTCCCATACAGGGGGAGTTCCTGGAATTCGCTGCAACTCTCTCCCATACAGGGGAAGTTCCTGGAATTCGCTGCAACTCTCTCCCATACAGGGGGAGTTCCTGGAATTCGCTGCAACTCTCAACCATACAGGGGAAGATCCTGGAATTCACAGCAACTCTCTCCCATTCAGGGGAAGTTCCTGGAATTCACTGCAACTTTCTCCCATACAGGGGAAGTTCCTGGAATTCGCTGCAACTCTCTCCCATTCAGGGGAAGTTCCTGGAATTCATTCTCACAAAACCATGTGGTTTTGTTGACACTTTTTATTTATTTTGTTTCAAGTGGTTTGTACACTTCCAAACACTTTTTAACACTTCACATTGTATTTTTGAGCACACCACACGCACACACACACACACACACGCACGCACGAACGCACGCACGCACGCATGCACGCACACACACACACACACACACACACACACACACGTACACACAAACCCCTATGTCTTTTATATTGTCATGTATACAAACATGATACAATTCTTACAATTGTTTGTATAGGTCAGTACAGGAATAGCAGTAGAGACTGCAGAGAAGGATGGAGGTGTAGTGGCAGAACTGTGTGTATACAAGAATAGCAGAGGAAGCTGCAGAGAAGTTTGGAGGTGCAGTGACAGAGCTGTGTGTACACAGGAATAGTCGAGGATGGCTGCAGAGAAGGATGGAGGTGCAGTGACAGAGCTGTGTGTACACAGGAATAGCAGAGGAGGCTGCAGAGAAGCATGGAGGTGCAGTAACAGAGCTGTGTGTATGCAGGAATAGGCGAGGATGGCTGCAGAGAAGGATGGAGGTGCAGTGACAGAGCTGTGTGTACACAGGAATAGCAGAGGAGGCTGCAGAGAAGGATGGAGGTGCAGTGACAGCTGTGTATACACAGGAATAGGAGATGTGGCTGTAGTTCAGAACTGAGTGAAGAGGCATCCTCTAAGCCTTATTCTCTCTCCATCTGCTACCTCCATTTAATGTTGGACCCCAGGAATAACCATGGATAAAAAGCCTATTCCTTGCCACCACTGGCATGGCTGCTTAGCAGATGCTTCTTTGTGTTCAGCTGGGGTCTGAAGAGGATGATGAAGCATTTGGGCACGAAGATGCAGACCACTATGGCCCAACTGGAAGACAGGATGGCAAAGATCTCCATGGCCACGGTGTGCTTGCCGTGTGCGCTGAGGGAGGCCGGGATATAGGACACCCAGACACTGAGGAAGGCCAGCATGCTGAAGGTGATGAATTTGGCTTCGTTGAAGCTGTCAGGGAGCCGCCTGACCAGGAAAGCAACGATGAAGCTGACACTGGCAAGGAAGCCAAGATATCCCAGCATGCACCAGAAGGCAGTGGGAGAGCCCTTGTTACAACCAAAGATGATTACCCCGGGTTGGGTTTGGATATCGTATTCTTGGAAGGGAGGGGAAAGGGACAACCATGTCACACACACACACAGCTGAATGAGAACGCTCAGTCCGATGACAAAATAGGACACCTTTGTCCCTGTCCATTTTCTTAATCCGCTGCCTAGCTTGGTGGCCTTGAAGGCGATTACAACTGTAATGGTTTTGGCCAAGACACAGGAGATACAGAGGGCAAAGACGATGCCGAATGCCACCTGTCGCAGAAGACACTTCTTAGGATGCGGATAGCCGATGAAAGCCAAAGAGCAGAGAAAGCAGAGGGACAGGGACACCAGGAGTAGACAACTGAGGAACCAGTTGTTGGCCCGGACAATGGGCGTTTTCTTGTGGTAGATGAAAACTCCCAGAATTCCAATTGGGATCATGGAAGAGGAAAAGGAAACCACTGCTATGTTGATACCGAGCGGTTCTTTGTAGGAGAGGAACTGTATGGCCTTTGGGAGGCACCTGTCATGTTGAAGACTGGGCCACATGTCCCAAGAACATCTATGACACTCCACAGCATCTGGAAGGGGACACTGATGTCAACTTTTGTCATTAATTAGAGGACTTTTCCCAAAACACATGTGACCTTCTTACCTGTTTGGTTGGAAATCTCTCCTTGGGGACATGGGACGCACTCAAAACAACAGGCAGCTTGTCCTGGTATGGCCATCTTTCTAAACCCAGAGGGACAGCTTGGGCTACAGACCGAGAGAGGAACCTATGGGAGATTCAATGGAGTTTTGGTGATCTGCTCTGGATATTGAATAAGTTCAAAGGTCTGTAAATCTGGTTTAGGGTGGGGCACAATAACACATATTCAATAATAAAAAATCTGATCACGGATTTCATGAGTTATCATTGACTTTCAACCTACAGATGTCAGATGAATCTCCACCCTGCCTCCTGAACTTGCTGCAGATGGACCGCAGCTCAAGTGCAGCCCTTTGGGGGGGCTGGGGGGGGGGGGGGGGTTGGGGTTTAGTTATTTCCCATAAGATTTACCACAGCAGGGGTTCCCCAAATAATAAGCAGGGACCCCCCGCTATATTAATCCTTATGGACAATTAATCTGCTGAGTTTTGGCCGCGGTGAAGCTGCGATCTTGCCATGGTCCTTCTGCATTTCAGCTGCAGAATCTTTGGGGCACACGGTTAAATAGATGTGACCGCCTCTGTTAAGAATTTAACAATTAAAATCTACCAATGTGCTTAAATCCCAATTTATTTGTATGCCTTCCCGAACACACATTATACAACACGCGGAGAGACCTCTGCGCACAAACACCCCACCTGAGACCCCATAATGATATGAATAAAGTTTCGTTATCAGCACTGAGTTAGCTGCGTGGATTTGGGGCTAATTAATTCTCTCACACGCCCACTCACACAATCTCTCTCTCTTTCTTTTGAGCTCACCACTTTCTCCCTCCCTCTCTCTTTCTTTTTCTCTTCTCTCTCCCCCCTCACATAAACACTTTCTAACTTTAGTTCTATATTTCTCTCTCTCTCTCTCTCTCTCTCTCTCTCTCTCTCTCTCTCTCACTCTCTCTCCACTCTACCTCTCTCTCTCCACTCTACCTCTCTCTCTCCACTCTACCTCTCTCTCTCTCTCTCTCTCTCTCTCCACTCTACCTCTCTCTCCACTCTTCCTCTCTCTCTCCACTCTACCTCTCTCTTTCTCTCTCTCTCTCCACTCTACCTCTCTCTCACACTGTTTCCCTCGTTTCTCTCCCTCTGTTATCTCTCTGTCTCCATAACAAGCTCCTATTAAACCCCCAAAATACCCACAACATATATATAAGCATATGAGTGTCAGAGGAGTGCTACTGAGCATGGCAATATGCATTAAAACCAGAGACATAACATAAAACACAGACAAAGCTCAGTTTTTAGCACATCTAGTGAGACTCATACACGGTACAGTGCCTAGGCTCAGGGGCTTACAACAATTTTGGCCAAAAATGTCAAACTAAAAGACCATTTAGTTGGCTGTGACATCTCTAATACAGAGTGCTTTTCCTGGTAATGTACAGGTTAATAAAAGCTTCAGTCAGACAGAACTTTGCAGCTAATATTGACAGATTTACTATAAATCATTCTTCCTGTTATTAAACAGGTTATTAAGAATTTATATTAGCGTTAGGGACCCCTGATATGTGGTCTGCCGTGCCGTTGGCTCAGGGGCTTACAACAATTTTGGCCAAAAATGTCAAACTAAAAGACCATTTTACTTATTAGATATTTATACATATATATTTAGGCACTGTACCGTGTATGAGTCTCACTAGATGTGCTAAAAACTGAGCTTTGTCTGTGTTTTATGTTATGTCTCTGGTTTTAATAAATCTCTCTGTCTCCCACTACTTTATCAGCAAGCTGGGTAAGAGGATATAAAAAGGTGGCCTGGGTTCAAAAGCCATTTATCCAACCTACTCCATGTATTAGTTCATAGTATAAGGGTTGCTCAGACATACCTGTGAATCCCCAGTGACCCAAATAATAGCCGCACTGTCTACTGTCAAAATCTTTCCATCGGGGGCGCTTGAGTCATAACTTCCCACTTTCACCTGCTCCAAGGTGCCTGTGGCACTCAGATGCCAGTTCACTATATCGTAGAGGGCTGGGGGGTTCCCTTTAGCATCGAAAAACATCCGGATTTTGTCTTTGGTCTCAAAGTTTACACTCTTAATGTAATGGAGAAGCTGGAAGAAGATGTGAGACATTTAACCAGTGACTAAAAGAGTCAGTCCCACGTAGGGGCAAAGTGACCTATTGACATGGCCATGTTTAATGGGTTAAAGCAGGGTTTCCCAAACTTTTTTTTCCGTGACCCGGTTATTTTTGAACTTCTTTTTCGTGACCCACTAAAAATGTTATCGCCTATACTGGCCTATAGGGCCTGCACAGACACACACAGCCACTGATACACACACACAGAGCCACTGATACACACACACACAGCCACTGATACACACACACACACACACACACACACACGCAGCCACTGACAGACACGCAGCCACTGATACACACACACAAACACACACACACAGCCACTGATACACACACACAGCCACTGATACACACACACAGCCACTGATACACACACACAGCCACTGATACACACACACACACACACACACACACGCAGCCACTGATACACACACACACAGCCACACACAGCCACTGATACACACACACAGAGCCACTGATACACACACACACACACACGCAGCCACTGACAGACACGCAGCCACTGACACACGCAGCCACTGACACACACACACAGCCACTGATACACACACATACAAAGCCACTGATACACACACAGCCACTGACACACACACTGATACACACACACAGCCACTGATACACACACACAGCCACTGATACACACACACACAGCCTCTGATACACACACACACAGCCACTGATACACACACACACACGCAGCCACTGACACACTCAGCCACTGACACACACACACACAGCCAGTGTGGGAGGGTGGGTGGGTGGGTGTGTGGGAAGGGGCCAGGGACACTACTTTGTGTGGGAGGGGGCCAGGGACACTTTTGTGTGGGAGGGGGCCAGGGACACTTGGGGGCCAGGGACACTTGCGTTTGTGTGGGAGGGGGCCAGGGACACTTGGGTTTGTGTGGGAGGGGGCCAGGGACACTTATGTGTGGGAGGGGGCCAGGGACACTTGGGTGGGTGGGTGTGTGGGAGGTGGCCGACACTTGTGTCGGCCAGGGACACTTGTGTGGGCCAGGGACACTTGGGTGGGGTGTGGGCCAGGGACACTTTGGTGGGTGGGGTGTGGGCCAGGGACACTTAGGTGGGTGGGTGGCCAGGGACAGGTGGGTGGGTGGGGGGCCAGGGACACTTGGGTGTGTGGGTGGGGGGCCAGGGTCACTTGGGTGGGTGGGTGGGGGCCAGGGTCACTTGGGTGGGTGGGTGGGGGGCCAGGGTCACTTGGGTGGGTGGGTGGGGGTCCAGGAAGGAAGCGGGGGGGGGAGGAAGGGAGCGGGGGTGAGGAAGGGAGCGGGGGGGAGGAAGGGAGCGGGGGGGAGGAAGGGAGCGGGCCCTGCTTGCCCTGCGCAAGCGCGTGGGACCGCGGGGGGAATCGCCTGCATTTTTTTAAACTTGAGCTGGGGGGACGGGAGACACCGCGCGGCCAGCCTCGCTGCGACCCGGCAATTTTGGTGCCGTGGCCCGGTGCCGGGTCGCGACCCACCATTTGGGAAATGCTGGGTTAAAGGGTCAGTCCAACGTAGGGGCAAAGTGACCTAATGACCGGGACGTGTTTAATGGGTTAAAGGTCAGTCACACGCAAAGTGACCACAAAAAAAGGGGAGAACACCAGAGACTCATTAGTCAGACCAAAACTGGGAGGAAAATCATCACATCAAACCTTCAACAACACTCCTAAATGTGGGACATATCATTGTAGTAACTTCGCAGTAGCTAATGTACAGGATGGGAACCAATTTATCCATCTCAAAACTGGGAAGAAATGTAATACTGTATTGAACAGTGCTATACACGCAGGTCATGATTTGTAGTATATCTCATTAAGGGCCCCTGTGGACTGAGGTATGTGGGAGAGACCAGCCAACATGTCAAAGATCGGACTCCACAGCACAAACCAGCTATACGAAGGAAGGATACAGAAGCTCCGGTAATACACCACTTCCCACAGGCCGGGCACAATGTAAGCCAGGTCATCGATGGGGTTCAACAATTTCCTAGCGGAGGTGATAGTCAGAGCATTTTTTGCAAAAATAAACTAATTGGTTAAGGAGATTACAGTAGATACCATGATGCCCCATGGCCTAAACAAGGATCCAGATCTTCATTGTTCATACTGAATGGTGTGACTCCAAGTTCGTACCTGGTGTGCGTTCTGCGCATAGATGTTGATGGTATGCAGTTGTTATTCTACAGAGAAATTGTAACATGTTTGATATACTAATCTATTTGTAATAAGATCTAACATAAGCAATAACAATTTTGTGGTTTTTTTTAGTTCCGGGGACCATACTATCTTTCCTAATCACAGTGACATGTTTAATGTGTTAAAGGGTTTGTCCCATGTAGGAACAAAGTGAAATACTTAGGCTTACTTGCCAAGGATGAAACGATGAGATGTTGGCACAGACACCATGATGGAATGGTCCACTTCCAGATTTACACTGGATCAGGCTTTGTAAAGCCCATGCAAAGGCATAAACTGATGAGTAGACATTGAGACTGCTTCTCTGATGTGTTTCAGCCATGGAGCTGCCCAACTTCTCTCTTCCTGTACATTGTGGGATTCTGGTGTTACCTGTCCAGTCATCGACATTCTTCTGGTCCCACCACTTACAAGAGAAAGTCTGCTCCCAGAACTCCCTTATGAATGTATCATTTGGGGATTTGGAGGGGTGCAGGGCATTTAGGTACTCTGAGAATGCTGGCATTTGCCCAGAATGTATGGCAAAACCGATGGTGCCCACCAAGACACTTTGGAACTTCTCCTTGGAGAGGAGAATGGAGGTTGACCAAGATTCACTGGCCACCCAAATTTTCCCTGTGACGTTCTGCCTCACCATCTCTTCCACCACTGGCACAAGGTCAGAATAAGTAGACAATACAAGCACTGCCTTGGCTGTTGATTCCCTGATGACACGGGCAAGGTGGGGAGCGTTTCTGTTTGGTTGGCGGGTCAGGATGTTCTCAATAAAAGCCACGCATGCCCCAACTTTAATTATTTCCTTCTGGACCACCTGGACCCCAAATTGTCCGTAGTCATTGTCTGTTGCCAGTAGACCAACCCAAGTCCATCCAAAGTGAGACACCAGCTGGGCCAGACCTTTGTACTGAAACTCATCACTGGGGATGGTCCGGAAGAATGAGGGGAACATATTCCGGTCACTGAGGAGAGGGCTGGTTGAAAAATAACTGATCTGTCGAAAAATTACAAGTGAGAATGAAGAAATCTTCTACAAAGTAACATTTGACACATTCAATTCCATCATTGACCAGGGGATACAATTAAAGAAGACCTGTGAGGTTTGTAAAGCTCTGTACATGTGAAGAATAGACGGGCATTCTGAAAAGGTTTGTACATGTGAAGGAGAGAGGTGTGACAGCTCGAAAGTTCTGAACCCCTGAAGAAGAGACCTGTGAGGATTGGAATGCTCTATATGTTGGAAGAAGAGCCCTGTGAGGTTTGAAAATCTCTATATGTTAGAAGTAGAGACCTGTGAGGTTGGGAAAGCTCTGTACATGTGAAGAAGAGACCTGTGAGGTTTGGAAAGCTCTATACATGTAAACAAGAGCCCTGTGAGGTTTGAAAATCTCTACATGTTAGAAGAAGAGACCTGTGAGGGTTGGAAAGCTCTGTACATGTGAAGAAGAGACCTGTGAGGTTTGGAAAGCTCTGTACATGTGAAGAAGAGACCTGTGAGGTTTGGAAAGAGCTGTACATGTAAACAAGAGCCCTATGCTAACAGACGAAGAAAACTCCGCCCTTAACTCCAAAATCTCAAAAGCAGAATTGACAGCAGTGGTGAAAACACTGAAAACCTCCAAAGCCCCCGGCCCAGACGGGTTCACTAATGCCTATTATAAGAAGTTTTTACCCATACTGTCTACACACCTACTGAATATGTTTAACTCATTCATGGAGAAAAACCCAATTCCCTCGTCAATGTCACTGGCAAACATTGCTATTATACATAAGGAAGGGAAAGACCCTATGCAATGTGGGAGTTATAGACCAATTTCCCTCCTGAATAACGATCTTTAACTTTATAGCAAGATCCTGGCTAATAGGCTAAATCCAATACTACCTAGGTTAATAAATCTGGACCAAGTGGGGTTTGTCTCGGGGCGTCAAGCCTCAGACAATACCCGCAAAATAATCAATATAATTGATCATGTACACCTTACAGGCACCAAGGCAATGCTTCTGAGCTTAGATGCAGAGAAGGCATTTGATAGAATTGATTGGCTATTTCTCAATACCACAATGGAAAAAGTTGGCTTTAACGAATCCTATTTAACAGGGGTCCGCGCCCTATACCAAAATCCATCGGCCCTCGTAAGATTGCCAGGTGGGAACACCGAAAGATTCCAAATCAAAAATGGTACGAGACAGGGATGCCCACTATCCCTCCTCCTCTTTGCACTCACTATCGAGCCTCTGCCATCAAAAATATGAAACAATATAAATATCCAAGGCATAGAAATAGGAAAAACAAATTACAAGATCTCGCTTTTTGCGGACGATATTATCTTGTCATTATCCAGACCCCAAACTTCCCTTCCTAACCTTCAAAGGGAACTAGGAGATTTCGGCAAAATATCTGGATACAAGATAAATAGTGACAAGTCTGATGCCCTTAACCTGAGTCTTTCAGAATCAGAAGTGAAATTGCTCAAATTGAACTTTAGTTATAGATGGAGTTCTTCATACATTAAATATTTGGGAGTGAATGTATCAAAGAACTACCAATCCTTATATCAGTATAACTACCCGGCTCTGTTTGGCAAAATCAAGAGAGACCATGATAAATGGGAAGGTTACCAGAATTCTTGGATCGGAAGAATGATTTCGATAAAGATGAACATACTCCCTAGACTATTATATTTTTTTCAAACTCTCCCGGTCCACGTTCCTGGTTCTGAATTAAAGAACATCCAAAACAGATTCTTCAATTTCATTTGGCAGGGCAAAAGACCCAGGGTAGCCAGGTCGGTACTGTTGGCATCTAGAGCGAGGGGAGGTATGGGTGTCCCAGACATCTCCAAATATTACCAGGCAGCCCAACTTAAACAAGCGGCCGTATGGAACGCTGACCCTGAACAACGATGCTGGCACAAAATAGAGTCACACTATGCCAAAATGCCTTCTCTGCAAGCGTGCCTATGGAGCCTGGATAGAGGAGATATGCATCTCAACAAATTCAAACTGGGAGTGATGAGCCCTACCTGGGAAGTCTGGCTTAAAGCCAAGACTAAGTACAGACTTACGTCCCCCAGCTCACAACTCACACCAATTTTTAATAACCCCAAATTCCCCCCCGGATGCGCTTCCAAATTATACGACCAATTTAAATCGAAGGGGATCAGGGTGATCGGAGACATTCTGAGCCTGTGGAAACTCTTGAGCTACCAAAATTTACGTACTAAAAATGATATACCACAATTGGACACATTCAAATATCTCCAAATTAGACACTTTGCCCAGAAGATATCCCCGAATCCAGAATTTCCCCCTCTCACTAAATTCGAGAGACTATGTAGAGAGAGCTCTCAACAAAAAGGGCTAATATCAAAGATTTATACAGAATTGGAAACATCAGCGGACCCTCCGACTCATGACTACATGCAAAAATGGGCCGCGGACCTGAATATAGATATCAACAGAGAGGACTGGGAAGACATTTGGGAAGTAGCCTCAGGAACTTCCATATGCACCACAACCAAAGAAAACATTTACAAAATAATGTTCTACTGGTACCTCACTCCAGTGAGACTAAAACAAATCTACCCTCTGGCTTCCGACCTATGTTGGAGAGGCTGTGGACAAAAGGGTGACATGGCCCACATCTGGTGGACATGTCCGGAAATTAAGAAGTATTGGGAAATGGTCCAAATTCTATTAAAAGAGGTGACTAGCCTCGACCTACCTATTGGCCAGGCCAATGGAAAAAATTGACCGTCCAGTGAGGAAGTTGGTCTCCTTCATCCTCACAGCGGCGAGATGTGAGGTTGCGGCCTCCTGGAAGAAAGTGTCCCCACCCTCCATGACTAAACTAAAATACAGGATAAATGAAGTAATGCTCATGGAGAAGCTAACCGCGCACCTTAAGCTAAAAACGATAGCTTTCTATAAAATCTGGGAACCATGGACAATCAGATAGAACGAGTCAAGCTCACCAAGGAAGAAACAAGGAGATAAGGCAATACGGATAAGGAAGCGTTTGATAATCAGTACCTCTACGTAGTTCGTCCAAAAGGGACACCAGCGACCAGGGTAGACACTCCCCCCACACCCCCACTCTTTTCTCTCTCTTTCTCACCCCCCCCTCTTTCTTGGCCTCTCCGTTATCGGTAGGCCACCCGCCTCGGGAAAGAGGTTTTGCCATCCTTTCCCCCCCAAAAATTCAAAAATGTTCTGTATTAGGCTATGCATATCGTTCCTTGTATGTACATTTTATATCTGCCTAATAAAAAAGTTAAAAAAAATAACAAAAAAACAAGACCCCAATGAGGTTTGAAAAGCTCTACATGTTAGAAGATGAGACCTGTGAGGTTTGGGAAAGCTCTGTACATGTAAAGAAGAGACCTGTGAGGTTTGGGAAAGCTCTGTACATGTGAAGAAGAGACCTGTGAGGTTTGGGAAGCTCTGTATGCATAAAAAACAAATACATAGAACCTGCAATTCTCCCTATACAGAGAATGAGGCAGTAGGAATAATTGGCCTCACATGTATGGGAAACAAATTCACAATCCCTGCGTTCCTCCCAAATTCTCTGCAATATGTTAGTGACATTTCTACATTTTGATCCTCAGTCTAATAACAAGGGAGTAATTTAGTGGCATCTTTTGATTAATAAATTTTTTAAACCAGTTTAATAGGTACCTATACTAAACACAATGTCAGTCTATTTATAACACAGTCGTAGCTCTCTTACCTGTGAGTATCTGTACAGTCCCAACATATGGGCCATCAGGATGGAGCTTGTGGATCCTGAGTCTCCAATCACACCTGCTAGAGGTGACCCTTTGTGACACTGGTAATTGGGGATGCTTCCTTGTCCTTGTCCTCCCGACAGCAGCCAGAATGTCCCCTCTACTGCCCGTCTCAGGGCAACACAGGTGTCAAATATCTGGAAGCCCAGGGAAATGTTGGGGAGGAGGTCGGGGTTTGAGTTAATCTCTTCTATAGCAAATGTCATCGCTCGCATGTCCCGATAATTCTGGAAATCAAACCTATTGGGTGAGGAAATGTCATAGAAAGTGGGTTAGAGTCACACACACACACACACGCACGCAGAAACACCCACCCACCCAGGGTCCGTCTGTGAGTGCTTCATACACAAGCACAATCCCTCAGACTATCATATCACTCGCATGCTCACACAGTAACCACAGTCAGTGTGACACACACACACACACACACACACGCACACGCACACGCACACACACACACACACACACACACACACACACACACACACACACACACACACACACACACACACACACACACACACGGAGAGGGGCTCCCTCAGTCTGTCAGTGTCACACACACAGGGAGAGGGGCTCTCTCAGTCTTTCAGTGTCACACACACACAGGGAGAGTGGCTCCCTCAGTCTGTCAGTGTCACACACACACACAGGGAGAGGGGCTCCCTCAGTCTGTCAGTGTCACACACACACAGGGAGAGGGGCTCCCTCAGTCTGTCAGTGTCACACATACTGGGAGAGTGGCTCCCTCAGTCTGTCAGTGTCACACACACAGGTAGAGGGGCTCACTCAGTCTGTGAGTGTCACACACAGGGAGAGGGGATCCCTCAGTCTGTCAGTGTCACACACACAGGGAGAGGGGATCCCTCAGTCTGTCAGTGTCACACACACAGGGAGAGGGTCTCTCTCAGTCTGTCAGTGTCACACACACAAGGAGAGGGGCTCCCTCAGTCTGTCAGTGTCACACACAAAGGAGAGGGGCTCCCTCAGTCTGTCAGTGTCACACACACAGGAGAGGGCCTCACTCAGTCTGTCAGTGTCACAAACACACGGAGAGGGACTCCCTCAGTCTGTCAGTGTCACACACACAGGGAGAGGGACTCCCTCAGTCTGTCACTGTCACATACACAGGGAGGGGGTGTCACACACACAGACTCAATGTCACACTCAATGGGAGGGGGGCTCCCTCAGTCTTTCACTGTCACACACACACAGAGGAGACAATGGCTTACCTGTCAGTGTCACACACACAGTGTCCCCTCTGATAGCAACACATATAGTAACATTCAATTAAAACTTACGTCTGACATATAAGATCTGCAGGTTTGCTTGTGAAAAGGTTTTCGATGTAGCTTCTGCCCACGTGAATCGCAAAAGTCCCCCCTATAATAACGTCTCCAGCCTCGCTCAGATATTCATTCATATTTCCACCAGACAGATTGCATCCTCTCCCTGACCCCCAGCACATACACACTTCCACAGCTAATGTGTATAACATCCACATTATAACGGGGAGCAATCTTCCAATTCTGTATAAACAGCAGCTCTGTCTGTGTCTGTGATTCATCTCTAACTCACAGGGAGAGGGGTCCCTCAGTCTGTCACTGTCACACACACAGGGAGAGGGGACCCTCAGTCTGTCACTGTCACACACACAGGGAGAGGGGCTCCCTCAGTCTGTCAGTGTCACACACACAGGGAGAGGCACTCCCTTAGTCTGTCAGTGTCACACACACAGAAGAGGGGTTCCCTCAGTCTGTCAGTGTCACACACACAGGGAGAGGGGCTCCCTCAGTCTTTCACTGTCACACACACACAGGATATGGGCTCCCTCAGTCTGTTACTGTCACACACAAAGGGAGAGTGGCTCCCTCAGTCACACACACAGTGTCCCCACAGTTTATCAGTTTCAGACAGGAGATGGACTCTCTCAGTCAGTTTTTATAAGTTGTGTAAATGTCCTGGGAATGCAGATATTAATTACATCTCTCATTAATTATCTTATCAAGGAAATGACAGCATCCTGGGAATAAGTGCTAATCCCAAATACACATCTCTCTATTTTCATGCTCATCCCACGAGGGACAAATGTCAGCAGTCTCAGTGTGACGGCCCTAGGAATGAGAGGAAGCAATACTTTCAGTTATGGTCTGCAGTGAGCAATTTGAGGAAACCATTATATGACGAAGATGCAGGAGATGCAGAGGGCATGGACCATGCTGAAAGCCGCCTAACATCCCAGGAAGCAGAAGAACAGACACAAGGAGAAGGCAACTTAGAGAGTCGTTGTTGGTCCTGACAATGGGAATAGTCTTATAACAGAAGTAAAGCCCCATGGTTGAAATGGAGATCACGGTGGAAAAGACTCTGGTACTGTAGCAGTTATCGTGGCACCCAATGGCTCTTCGTAGGAGTGGTACTCAATGGCCTTGGGGAGACAGATGTTGGGACACTTTTCGCATGGACACTTGGGAGCAGTCAATGGAATCTGAAAGACAGCTGACATTTTTGGGGATTTTCCAACTTCCCGGTTGTTTTCAACTTTGACCCTTCACAAATAAATGTGGACCCCCATGGAAACCCTTAATAATTTATTGTGAGCACCAACTCATGTATTATTTCTAAGTAAAAATACAACGGCTGTGGCATGGCTTATATTTTGTTAATAAACAGATTTCTACATCATCATATAGAATATTGTAGTATGAAATGTCCAGTAGAGATGGGCACATTTTTGGGGCTGATCGGACGGTTTCTTTAATCCGTGGATTTCAGCGGATCAATCTCAAAAGGGGCGAGTCGCGTTTTGCTGCTGTTTTAGTTATTTAGCACTGGGTCCAGGGAGGTGCAGACATCCCAGGGAATTCAGTGTAGAGAAGGGAAGAAGGCACACAGACTTATGCAAGAAAATATTTAATGTGCCACAAAGAAATCCAACGTTTTGGCAGAATCTCACTGAGGGCCCTCTCCTTGATAAAGGCAGTGATATTCTGCCGAAACGTTGGATTTCTTTGTGGCACATTAAATATCTTTTTGCATAAGTCCGAGTGCCTCCTTCCCTTCTCTTCATCCTACAAATACATCCACGGGTTGTATACAATGACGATATTGATGAATCCGCGCAGATTAAAACCGGATCAAATCAGTTTGCGGATTTTACATCACAAAATGGATTTGGGAAGGGGGAGGGGTGGTGGGGGGGGGGGGAAGGATAAGGTGCGATCAAACCCGGGAAACAGATTTGGATGGAAACGTCTGGTCTCAGGAGATGTGTGTCTCCGGTCTCAGGAGATGTGTGTCTCCGGTCTCAGGAGATGTGTGTCTCCGGTCTCAGGAGATGTGTGTCTCTGGTCTCAGGAAATGTGTGTCTCCGGTCTCAGGAGATGTGTGTCTCTAGTCTCAGGGGATGTGTGTCTCTGGTCTCAGGAGATGTGTGTCTCTGGTCTCAGGAGATGTGTGTCTCCAGTCTCAGGAGATGTGTGTCTCCGGTCTCAGGAGATGTGTGTCTCTGGTCTAAGGAGATGTGTGTCTCTGGTCTCAGGAGATGTGTGTCTCCGGTCTCTGGAGATGTGTGTCTCTGGTCTCAGGAGATGTGTGTCTCCAGTCTCAGGAGATGTGTGTCTCCGGTCTCAGGAGATGTGTGTCTCCGGTCTCAGGAGATGTGTGTCTCCAGTCTCAGGAGATGTGTGTCTCCAGTCTCAGGAGATGTGTTTCTCCAGTCTCTGGAGATGTGTGTCTCTGGTCTCAGGAGATGTGTGTCTCCGGTCTCAGGAGATGTGTGTCTCTGGTCTCAGGAGATGTGTGTCTCCAGTCTCAGGAGATGTGTGTCTCCGATTTCAAGAGATGTGTGTCTCCGGTCTCAGGAGATGTGTGTCTCCGGTCTCAGGAAATGTGTGTCTCCGGTCTCAGGAGATATGTGTCTCCGGGCTCAGCAGAGGTCTCTGGTCTCAGGAGATGTGTGTCTCCGGTCTCTGGAGATGTGTGTCTCTGGTCTCAGGAGATGTGTGTCTCTGGTCTCAGGAGATGTGCGCCGAGGTGTTTATTGTTAGCACAGGAGACATTTTTAAGGGGAAATCAAAAATAGTCTTTTATTAGCCGGCGGGTTTAAACAAGAAAGACACAGCTTATGTTTTAGCAAACACAGGGTTAACGGAAAACAAACAAGACAGGCCTATCTCCCATAGGGAGCACTGACCTGGCCAACCCCTACTGCCTTTCTATGGGCTGGAGGGCTAGGTCCCTTCCCAAAAACAGTTCACAGGTGGAGGTGAGTTACGTTTGGCTGTGGTAGTGTTCTGTGTCTGTGTGCAGGGTTTCTCTCCACAGCAGTCCAAGGTCCAGGGTGCAGGGTCCAAGGTTCAGGGTCCAGGATCCAGAGTCCAGGGTCCAGAGTCCAGGGTTCAGGGTCCAAATTTCAGGGTCCAGTGTCCAAGGTTCAGGGTCCAGAACCTACCTGGCCGGAGAGATCTCAGTAGTTGGTCTCTGTGGGTTTTGACGCCCTTGGCGGGTCATCGGAGGAGATTAATCCAGCTAGCCCGCTTTGGGATTAACCTCCTCAGTGCTGCATCAGGCTGTGCGCACGGGATTTCCCTGCCCCAGTCTGCGAGCAGGAATCCACCGGGATACAATTTCGCTTTTTGAATGATTCATTTAAATGAAATAGAAAACGATGGGTTTATTAGGGTCTGATCTGGTCTAATGGCAACCTTGCTCTTACTCCCTATCTTTTTCTCTCCCCTTCTCTCTTTCCACCTCCCTCTATCCCTCTCACTATCTCCTCTTCTTTCAAAAGTCTACTTCTTTGCTGATGACACTAAATTGTGTTAGGTGGTAAAATTAGAGCAGGGTGTAGTTTATCTCCATAAGGTCTTGGTTAGATGGAAAATTCGGGCAGGTGAATGGCAGATGAGGTTTATTGGGGTTATTTGGGTTAATGTATTGGGGTTATTTCCCTAATGTATTTGGGAACCAAGAATAAACAAGCTATTTACAGTATAAATAAAATGAGGCAACATGAAGTCAATGCTTCATGGAGAAGGATTTAGGAGTGCTTATAGACAGCAGGCTTAGCAATAGTGCCCAATGTCAGGCAGTAGCTGGAAAGGTCAAATAAGATCTTATCTTTCATTAAATGGGGAATAGATGGAAAGGACAAAAGCATCATTATGCCACTGTATAAAGAATTAGTACGACCACACCTTAAATATGGAGTACAGTTTTAGGCACCACTCCATAAACAATACATTATGGAACTAGAAAAAGTGCAAAGAAGAACCACCAATTTAATAAATGACATGGGCTCATCTCTTTAGAACTATGTACACATATATTCGGGGACAATACAAGGAGCTTTCAAAAGAACTATTCATCTCAAGGGCAGTACAAAGGACACGAGGTCATCCCTTAAGGTTGGAGGGGATGAGGTCCACTGGGTCCATTGAGGTCCAAACATCCCAGGGGAATTCAGTGAAGATAAGGGAAGCAGGCACTCGGACTTATGCAAAAAGACATTTAAGGAGAGGGCCCTCTCCTTGATAAAGGCAGTGATATTCTGCCGAAACGTTGGATTTCTTTGTGGCACATTAAATATCTTTTTGCATAAGTCCGTGTGCCTGCTTCCCTTCTCTTCATCCTACAAATTCATCCACGGGTTGTATCCAATGGCGGATATAGATGAATCCGCGCAGATTAAAACCGGATCAAATCAGTTTGTGGATTTTACATCACAAAATGAATTTGGGGAGGGGGAGGGGGAGGGGGAGGGGGGGGGGTAGGTGCGATCAAACCCGGGAAACTGATTTGTGTGAAGACGTCTGGTCTCAGGAGATGTGTGTCTCTGGTCTCAGGAGATGTGTGTCTCCGGTCTCAGGAGATGTGTGTCTCCAGTTTCAGGAGATGTGTGTCTACGGTCTCAGGAGATGTGTGTCTACGATCTCAGGAGATGTGTGTCTACGATCTCAGGAGATGTGTGTCTACGATCTCAGGAGATGTGTGTCTCTGGTCTCAGGAGATGTGTGTCTCTGGTCTCAGGAGATGTGTGTCTCTGGTCTCAGGAGATGTGTGTCTTCTGTCTCAGGAGATGTGTGTCTTCGGTCTCAGGAGATGTGTGTCTCTGGTCTCAGGAGATGTGTGTCTCCGGTCTCAGGAGATGTGGGTCTCCGGTCTGAGGAGAAGTGTGTTTCCGGTCTCAGGAGATGTGTGTCTCCGGTCTGAGGAGATGTGTGTCTCCGGTCTCAGGAGATGTGTGTCTCCGGTCTCAGGAGATGTGTGTCTCCGGTCTCAGGAGATGTGTGTCTCCGGTCTCAGGAGATGTGTTTCTCCGGTCTCAGGAGATGTGTTTCTCCGGTCTGAGGAGATGTGTTTCTCCGGTCTCAGGAGATGTGTTTCTCCGGTCTCAGGAGATGTGTTTCTCCGGTCTCAGGAGATGTGTGTCTCCGGTCTCAGGAGATGTGTGTCTCCGGTCTCAGGAGATGTGTGTCTCCGGTCTCAGGAGATGTGTGTCTCCGGTCTCAGGAGATGTGTTTTTCCGGTCTCAGGAGATGTGTGTCTCCGGTCTCAGGAGATGTGTTTCTCCGGTCTCAGGAGATGTGTTTCTCCGGTCTCAGGAGATGTGTTTCTCCGGTCTCAGGAGATGTGTTTCTCCGGTCTCAGGAGATGTGTTTCTCCGGTCTCTGGAGATGTGTGTCTCCGGTCTCAGGAGATGTGTGTCTCCGGTCTCAGGAGATGTGTGTCTCCGCTCTCAGGAGATGTGTGTCTCCGGTCTCAGGAGATGTGTGTCTCCGGTCTCAGGAGATGTGTGTCTCCAGTCTCAGGAGATGTGTGTCTCCGGTCTTAGGAGATGTGTGTCTCCGGTCTCAGGAGATGTGTGCCGAGGTGTTTTTTTTTTTAGAAAAGGAGACATTTTTAAGGGGAAATCAAAAATAGTCTTTTATTAGCTGGTGGGTTTAAACAAGAAAGACACAGCTTATGTTTTAGCAAAAACAGGGTTAATGGGAAAAAAACAAGACAGGCCTATCCCCCATAGGGAGCACTGACCTGGCCAACCCCTACTGCCTATCTATGGGCTGGAGGGCTAGGCCCCTTCCCAAAAACAGATCACAGGTGGAGGTGAGTTACCTTTGGCTGTGGTAGTGTTCTGTGTCTGTGTGCAGGGTTTCTCTCCACAGCAGTCCAAGGTCCATGGTCCAGGGTGCAGTGTCCAAGATTCAGGGTCCAGGATCCAGAATCCAGGGTCCAGGGTCCAGGGTCCAGGGTTCAGGGTTCAGGGTCCAAGTTTCAGGGTCCAGTGTCCAAGGTTCAGGGTCCAGAACCTACCTGGACGGAGAGATCTCAGTAGTTGCTCTCTGTGGGTTTTGACGCCCTTGGCGGGTCATCGGAGGAGATTAATCCAGCTAGCCCGCTTTGGGATTAACCTCCTCAGTGCTGCATCAGGCTGTGCGCACGGGATTTCCCTGCCCCACTCTGCGAGCAGGAATCCACCAGGTTACAATGTCGCTTTTTGAATGATTCATTTAAATTAAATAGAAAACAATGGGTTTATTAGGGTTTGATCTGGTCTAATGGCAACCTTGCTCTTACTCCCTATCTTTTTCTCTCCCCTTCTCTCTTACCACCTCCCTCTCTCCCTCTCACTATCTCCTCTTCTTTCAAAAGTCTACTTCTTTGCTGATGACACTAAATTGCGTTAGGTGGTAAAATTAGAGCAGGATGTAGTTTATCTCCATAAGGTCTTGGTTAGACGGAAAATTCGGGCAGGTGAATGGCAGATGAGGTTTATTGGGATTATTGGGGTTAATGTATTGGGGTTATTTCCCTAATGTATTTGGGAACCAAGAATAAACAAGCTATTTACAGTATAAATAAAATGAGGCAACATGAAGTCAATGCTTCATGGAGAAGGATTTAGGAGTGCTTATAGACAGCAGGCTTAGCAATAGTGCCCAATTTCAGGCAGTAGCTGGAAAGGTCAAATAAGATCTTATCTTTCATTAAATGGGGAATAGATGGAAAGGACAAAAGCATCATTATGCCACTGTATAAAGAATTAGTACGACCACACCTTAAATATGGAGTACAGTTTTAGGCACCACTCCATAAACAATACATTATGGAACTAGAAAAAGTGCAAAGAAGAACCACCAATTTAATAAATGACATGGGCTCATCTCTTTAGAACTATGTACACATATATTCGGGGACAATACATGGAGCTTTCAAAAGAACTATTCATCTCAAGGGCAGTACAAAGGACACGAGGTCATCCCTTAAGGTTGGAGGAAAGGAGATTGAACCAGCAACAAAGGAAAGGGTTCTTTACAGTAAGGGAAAAGACTGTGATGGCAGATACAATAGATACAGTTAGGTCCGGAAATAATTGGACACTGACACAATTTTCATGATTTTGGCTCTGTACGCCACCACAATGGATTTGAAATGAAACAACCGAGATGCAATAGAAGTGCAGACTTTCAGCTTTAATTCAAGGGGTTGAACAAAAATATTGTATGAAATGTTTAGGAATTGCAACCATTTTCATACACAGTCCCCTTATTTCAGGGGCTCAAATGTAATTGGACAAATTAACACAATCATAAATAAAATGTTCATTTTTAATACTTTGTCGAGAATCCTTTGCAGGCAATGACAGCTTGAAGTCTGGAACGCATGGACATCACCAAACGCTGGGTTTCCTCCCTTGTGATGCTTTGCCAGGCATTTACTGCAGCGGTCTTCAGTTGTTGTTTGTTCGTGGGTCTTTCTGCCTTAAGTTTTGTCTTCAGCAAGTGAAATGCATGCTTCATCGGGTTGAGATCAGGTGATTGACTCGGCTATTGCAGAATATTCCACTTCTTTGCCTTAAAAAACTCCTGGGTTGCTTTCGCAGTATGTTTTGGGTCATTGTCCATCTGTAAAGTGAATCGCCGTCCAATCAACTTCGCTGAATTTGGCTGAATCTGAGCAGACAATATATCCCTATACACTTCAGAATTCATCCGGATGCTTCTGTCTTCTGTCACATCATCAATAAACACTAGTGACCCAGTGCCATTGTAAGCCATGCATGCCCATGCCATCACACTGCCTCCACCGTGTTTTAAAGATGATGTGGTATGCTTCGTATCATGAGCCGTTCCAAGCCTTCTCCATACTTTTTTCTTCCCAACATTCTGGTACAGGTTGATCTTAGTTTCATCTGTCCAAAGAATGCTGTTCCAGAACTGGGCTGGCTTTTTAGATATTGTTTGGCAAAGTCTAATCTGGCCTTTCTATTCTTGAGGCTTATGAGTGGTTTGCACCTTATGGTGAACCCTCTGTATTTGCTCCCGTGAAGTCTTCTCTTTATGGTAGACTTGGATAATGATATGCCTACCTCTTAGAGAGTGTTCTTTACTTGGATGGATTTTGTGAAGGGGTTTTTCTTTACCATGGAAAGGATCCTACGATGAACCACCACTGTTGTCTTCCATGGACGTTCAGGCCTTTTTGTGTTGCCGAGCTCAACAGTGTGTTCTTTTTTTCTCCGAATGTACCAAACCGTTGAGATTTCTCCAGCAACAAAGGAAAGGGTTCTTTAAAGTAAGGGCAGTTACAAAGTGGGATTCATTACCCATGGAGACTGTGATGGCAGATACAATAGATTTGTTCAAAAAATATGTTGGACATCTTTTTAGAAAGGAAAGGTGTACAGGGATATACCAAACAAGTAAACATGGGAAGGATGTTGATCCAGAGAGTAATCTGATTGTCAATTCTTGGAGTTAGGAAGGAATTTATTTTTCCCCTTATGAGATATCATTGGATGATGTATCACTGGGGTTTTTTGTTTGCCTTCCCCTGGATCAATAAGTAAGTATGGATATAGGATAAAGTATCTGTTGTCTAAATTTAGCATAGGTTGAACTTGATGGACACATCTTTTTTTAAACCTAATCTACAATGTGACGAGTATGTAACTATATACCTCTTTCTCTCCCCCTCTCGCCCTGCCTTCCAACTCTCTCTCTCTCTCTCTCTCTCTCTCTCTCTCTCTCTCTCTCTCTCTCTCTCTCTCTCTCTCTCTCTCTCTCTGTCTTTCTTAACCTTTCACTTTCTTCCTCACACCCTCTCTCTCCCTTTGTGTGTAGTAACACAAGTGTCTCTTCTCACACTTTGTAGTGTTATTGTGAGGCATTTATTAAAGAGTTGTGTAAAGGACATACATACATATGCAGTACACACACACACACACACACACACACACACACACACACACACGTCTGTGTTTTACCTTGTCATATATACAAAAATTATACAATTATTGTTTGTGGGTTAGCACAGGAATAGCATTGGAGGCTACAGAGAGGGATGGAGGTGCAGTGACAGAGCTGTGTGTACACAGGAAAATCAGAGGAGGCTGCAGAGACGGATGAAGGTTTTAGTGACAGGGCTGTGTGTACGCAGGAATAGTAGAGGAGGCTGTAGGTCAGTACTGAGTAAAGAGACAATCTCCAAAACTTATTCTCTATCCATCTGTGACCTCCATTTAATGGTGGACCTCCTGAATAAACAGTCTACTCTCTGCCTTTACTGACATGGGTCCTTAGCAGATGCTTCTTCGTGTTCACCTGGGGTCTGAAAATTATGATATAGCACTTGGGCACAAAGATACAGACCACCAGAGCCCAGCTGGAGGACAGGATGGCGAAGACCTCCATGGCCACGGTGTATTTGCCACGTGCGCTGAGGGAGGCCGGGATATAGGACATCCAGACACTGAGGAAGGCCAGCATGCTGAAGGTGATGAACTTGGCCTCGTTGAAGCTGTCAGGGAGCTGTCTGGCCAGGAAGGCAACAATGAAGCTGATGGTGGCCAGGAGGCCAAGATATCCCAGCATGCACCAGAATGCAATGGAGGAGCCCTCGTTACACCCAAAGATGATTACCCCGGGTTGGGTTTGGAAGTCTTGTTCTTGGAAGGGAGGGAAAAGGTACAACCACATCACGCACACGCAAAGCTGAATAAAAACACTTGGTATGATGACAAAGTAGGACACTTTTGTCCCTGTCCATTTTTTTAATGTGCTGCCTGGCTTGGTGGCCTTGAAGGCGATGACAACTGTAATTGTTTTGGCCAAGACGCAGGAGACACAGAGGGCAAAGACTATGCCAAATGCCACTTGCCGCAGAAGACATTTCTCAGGCTGCGGGTAGCCGATGAAAGCCAAAGAGCAGAGGAAGCAGAGGCACAGGGACACCAGGAGTAGACAACTGAGGAACCAGTTGTTGGCACGGACAATGGGCGTTGTCCTGTGGCAGATGAAAACTCCCAAAATGACAATTGGGATCATTGAAGAGGAGAGGGAAATGGCTGCTATGTTGATACCAAGTGGTTCTTGGTAAGAGAGGAACTGTATGGTCTTTGGGAGGCACCTGTCATGTTGAAGACTTGGCCACATGTCCCAGGAACATCTGTGACACTCCACGGCATCTGGAAGGGACACTAATGTCAACTTTTGCCAGGAATTATATGAGTTTACCCATAACATCTGTGACCTTCTTACCTGTTTGGTTGGAAATCTCTCCTTGGGGACATGGGACACACTCAAAACAACAGGCAGCTTTTCCTGGTATGGCCATCTTCCTAAACCCCGAGGGACAACTCGGGCTACAGAGCGAGAGAGGAACCTATGGGAGATTCAATAGATAAAATAAGTCCAAAATTCTACATGTTTATCTATCGATCTATCTATCTATCTATCTATCTATCTATCTATCTATCTATCTATCTATCTATCTATCTATCTATCTATCTATCTATCTATCTATCTATCTATCTATCTATCTCCTGTCTATCTATTTATACAGTATATTTATCTCTCTCCTTCTCCCTCACACAAACTGTTTATAACACCATCTCTCACTCCTTCTCACACTCTGTTTTATCTCTGTCTCCCACTGCTTTATCAGCAAGCTGAGTTTGTGGATATAAAAAGGTGGCCTGGGTTGAAAAGCCATTCATCCAACCTACTCTATTTATTAGTTCATAGTATAAGGTTTGCTCAGACATACCTGTGTGTCCCCACTGGCCCAAATAATAGCCGCACTGTCTACTCGTAAGATCTTTCCATCGGAGGCGCTTGAGTCATAACTTCCCACTTTCACCTGCTCCAAGGAGCCTGTGGCGCTCAGATGCCAGTTCACGATATCGTAGAGGGCTGGGGGGTTCCCTTTAGCATCGAAAAACATCTGGGTCCTGTCTTTGGTCTCAAAGTTTACACTCTTAATGTAATGGAGAAGCTAGAAGAAGAAGACGATGTGAGACATTTAACCAGTGACTAAAAGAGTCAGTCCCACGTAGAAGCAATGTGACCTAATGATAGTGGCGACTTTCATGGGTTAAAGGGTCAGTCCAATGTAGGAGCAAACAACCCATAAAAAAAGTGAACAAAATCAAGAACTCATTGGTCAGAGCAGATCTGGGAGCCAAATTGTCACATCGAACCTTCAACACACCTACATTTGGGACATACCATTGTTGTAACTGTTACATAGTCGATGAGGAGAAAAGACATAGATGTCCATCATGTTCAACCTGTGTTAAATGAACATGGCAGATACTTATTTTATATGTGTATTTACAGTATATTGATAAAGAGGAAGGGAACCCCCGTCCCAACTCCCCAAGGAAACATTTGGTACTGCTGCGACACATTTTATTCTAACTTTTGCCAGCGGCAGGCCGGGATGTAATCTTATATTTTATATTATATACCTAATGTATTTCATAATGTATTTTATAATATATTTTTTATCAATCATCTAAACTGTCCTTTAAATATAAATGGAAACTTATGCAATCTATGGGTACATTTTACTAAGGATGTGTCCTTTTTTCCTTCACATGATTTTTTGTATATGACATTCAGGTCCTTTTATGATATCAAGTTATTTAATCTTGTACCATGATTACTAATTATGTCTATCCTCTTTCTCCTTCCTCCATTTACCTCTCTACTTCCATACACAGCTAGTGTATTTTTAGGAAACAGTATATAGGAACATTTTAGTGTGTATATATTATTTTGTAAACATTTTTACTTACACAAATATGTTCTGAATTAAAATACCTTATTTTTTAATAGTTTAATAAAGATTACTTAGTCATGTATTTATGTATTCATTCACCATAGGGGCTTTGGACCTCGCGCTATGTGTGAGCGCTGAGGGGGTTAATTTTAAATTTTTAATGAAATCACGATTTTTTCTACATTAATTGATGGGCCTATATATTATACTAGAGCACACCCATACAATTGTACTCCTGACGAAGCTGTTGCGAAACGCGTAGAGTTAGTTTGGAGAGATCCTGCGCCGGAAGGACTGGCAAACTACTGCTGAGATTGCTCCCATTCTGGCCTCCCGCCCTCACCCGTGACGCGAAACCGGAAGTGACGCGACGGCACTGACTGATACGGAACTACACTGTGAGGGGAAAGGGAAGCACCGAGCAGCAGCTTACTTTTCACCAACCTTCTATCGGCGGTTCTCTCCACTACCCATCTTAATTATGGAAAATGTGAGTTTCCTTTATATCTGTGTTTAATACATATGTATAGTTCATACTATATGCACTATTTGTGGTTTTCTTTATTTGCAAGGAGGATTTTTGTGAGTTCATTTCTTACGTTTTTTATAATTTTTGTAGCAGTGAATTACCATCTGCACTATATATATTTATATTTTTTTGCATAGCACTAATGCTAAGCCTGTTGTCAACAAGCACTCCTAAATCCTTCTCCATCAAGGATTCCCCCAATATATCTCCATTTAATTTGTAAGTTGCCAGTATGTTCTAGTTACCCTGATGATCATACTATTATTCTAATGACGGTGAACTGTTACGTGCAGCAACCCTGGTAGGAGAGAAGTGACCTGATAACAGTGACCTTTTTAATGGGTTAAAGGGTCAGTCTTGTCCTGCAACAGGATTGTGTTTTTCCCTGCTCTCTGGATGCCAGCACACTTGCCCTATAAATGAGTTGTGCATTTCTCCCTGTTATGTAATTCCTGCCACAGTTCAGTGTAACACCGCTACATATGTATCCTTCCCTCCCTGGTTTTTCTGTTTCCTAGCAACTACAACACAGACCCCTGTAAATTTCTCCCAGAACCCCTAGTTGTTTGTGTAGTCCATCTATATCCTGTATGTTCAGACTCGCCCACTTCCTTTTGGATCCATCAGTCTGTGAGTACACACATCTTACTGCCTATCCCATACAGGCATTCTTAATTTACTTCTCCCCCACATACTGTATGCCACTCACCCCACATTTCCCCTCATCTGTTGTTATTGTTTGTTTTGAATTAAATAACAGAAAGAAAGAAGGACTCATTGTGCATCTAAAGGGAGTGAGTTAACCTGCCTGACCATGCCTCTTAGTTACAAGTGGCTAGAGGGCCAGAACAAGTCTCATGAAATACTTAGCCTTACTTGCCATGGTCGAAACGATGAGATGTTGGTACAGGCACCATGATGGAATGGTCCACTTCTAGCCTTACAGTGGAGCAAGCTTTGTAAGGCCCATGCAAAGGCATAAACTGATATGTACACATTGAAACTTATTCTCAGATCTGCTTCAGCCATGTTGCTGTCCATCTTCTCTCTTCCTGTACATTGTGGAATTGTGGCGTTACTTATCCAGTCATCTAAATTATTCTGGTCCCACCACTTACAAGAGAAAGTCTGTTCCCAAAACTCCCTTCTGAAAACATCATTTTGGGATTTGGAGGAGTGGAGGGTTTGGAAATAGTCAAAGAACCCTGGCATCTGCCCAGAATGGATGGCAAAACCTATGGTGCCCACAAGGACCCTCTGGAACTTCTTCTTGGAAAGAAGAGCAGAGGTTGACCAAGATTCACTTGCCACCCATATTTTCCCAGTCACGTTCTGCCTCACCAGCTCTTCCACCACTGGCAGAAATGCAGAATCAGAGGACAACACCACAACTGCTTTGGCCGTTGACTCCCTGATGACGTGGACAAGGTGGGGAGCATTACTGTTGTGTTGTCCGGTCATAATGTTCTCAACAAAGGCCACGCAAGCCCCGACCTCGATTATCTCCTGCTGGACCACCTGAATCCCAATTTGACCATAGTCATTGTCAGTGGCCAGGAGACCAATCCAAGTCCATCCAAAGTAAGACACCAGCTGGGCCAGACCTTGGGATTGAAACTCATCACTGGGGATGGTCCGGAAAAAGGACGGGAACAGATTCCGGTCACTGAGGAGAGAGCTGGTTGATAAATAACTGATCTGTCAAAAAAAATTACAAATGAGAATGAAAAGAACTTCTACAAAGTAACGTTTGGCGCCGTCCGTTTCCTTACTAACCAGGGTTTTCAGTTGAAAAAGAGACCTGTGTGGTTTGGGAAGATCTGTAAACATGAAAAACAAAAACACACTCCCTTTATGGAATATGAATCTGTGTTAGAATTTTACAGTTGGGAACCTGCGCACTCACCGTTTCCCGTCACGATGCTAAGGGAACCTTGTTACTGGATTCTGCCTGTTATTAATTGCACTAAATCACAGGCAGCTTTATGCTTCATTCATTTAACCCTCTGGGCACTGTCACATATTTTACAAAGTTTAGTCCATAGTACAATAAGAAATGTTTCGTAATTAGTATACTATAGGTACCTGCTATACTGGAGTTTATCTTGAAGGGGTAAACCGCCTTGAATCATTTTTTTGATCAAAAGATGACACTAAGTGGCTCCTCTGTACCCACAAATAAGTGACCTCCTGGGTACCTGAAGCCGATGCTCATGTGTCCTCTTATTTCAAATCCATCTATTTATAACACACTCGTAGCTCTCTTACCTGTGGGTATCTGTACAGCCCCAACATGTGGCCCATTAGGATGGAGCGTGTTGACGCTGAGTCTCCAATGACACCTGCTAGAGGTGGCCCTTTTTGACACCGGTAATTGGGGATGCTTCCATGTCCACCCGACAGCATCCAGAATGTCCCCTCTACTGCCCGTCTCAGGGAAATGCAGGAGTCAAATATCTGGAAGCCCAGGGAGATGTTGGGGAGGAGGTCGGGGTTTGAGTTAATCTCTTCTATAGCAAATATCATCGCTCGCATGCTCTGATATCTCTGGGATTCAAACCTAGAGGGTTAGGTGGAAATGTCACAAACAGTGTTAGTGTCCCACACACAAACTGGTGGACTTTGGACTATAAGACCCAAAGAAGAGACCATCACAGCAAAGAGACTGAGTAATAATAATGTTATAATGCAGAATAGGGTTAGTTTGAAGAAGATAAACAAAACATTTGGTCAAGATACAGACAAATATAGCGTCAGCAACTTTCAGTAATTGCGCAATGGACTCTAGACGATGGACACACACACACACACACACACACACACACACACACACACACACACACACACACACACACACACACACACACACACACACACACACACACACACACACACACACACACACACACACACACGCGAGAGGGGCTCCTTCAGTCTGTCAGTGTCACACACACGCACGCACACACACGCACACACGCACGCCACACACACACAATGTCCCCTCTAATAGCAACAAAGATAATAACATTCAAATAAAACTTACGTCTGACATATAAGATCTGCAGGTTTGCTTGTGAAAAGGTTTTCGCTGTAGCTTATGCCGACGTGTATTGGAAAAGTTCCCCCTATAATAATGTCTCCAGCCCCGCTCAGATATTCATTCATGTTTACACCAGACAGATTGCATCCTCGCCCTGACCCCCAGCACATACTGTACACACTTCCACAGCTAATGTGTATAACCCCCACATTATAACGGGGAGCAATCTTCCAATTCTGTATAAACAGCAGCTCTGTCTGTGTCTGTGATTCATCTCTAACTCACAGGGAGAGGGGACCCTCAGTCTGTCACTGTCACACACACAGGGAGAGGGGACCCTCAGTCTGTCACTGTCACACTCACAGGGAGAGGGGACCCTCAGTCTGTCACTGTCACACACACACAAACAGGGAGAGGGGACCCTCAGTCTGTCACTGTCACACACACAGGGAGAGGGGACCCTCAGTCTGTCAGTGTCACGCTTTCAAGGAGAGGGGCTCCCTCAGTCTGTCACTGTCACACACACAGGGAGAGGGACTCCCTCAGTCTGTCAGTGTCACACACACAGGGAGAGGGGCTCCCTCAGTCTGTCACTGTCACACACTCAGGAGAGGGGCTCCCTCAGTCTGTCACTGTCACACACAGGGAGAGGGGCTCCCTCAGTCTGTCAGTGTCACACACACACAGGGAGAGAGGCTCCCTCAGTCTGTCACTTTCATACACACAGGGAGAGGGGACCCTCAGTCTGTCAGTGTCACACACACAGGAGAGGGGCTCCCTCAGTCTGTCAGTGTCACACACACAGGGAGAGGGGCTCCCTCAGTCTGTCACTGTCATGCACACACAGGAAAGGGGACCCTCAGTCTGTCACTCTCACACACACACAGGGAGAGAGGCTCCCTCAGTCTGTCACTGTCATACACACAGGGAGAGGGGACCCTCAGTCGGTCACTCTCACACACACAGGAGAGGGGCTCCCTCAGTCTGTCAGTGTCACACACAGGGAGAGGGGCTCCCTCAGTCTGTCACTGTCATGCACACACAGGAGAGGGGGTCCCTCAGTATGTCAGTGTCACACACACACAGGGAGAGAGGCTCCCTCAGTCTGATAGTTTCACACCCATAGGGCGAGGGGCTCTCTCAGTCTGCCAGTGTCACACACACAGGAGAGAGGCTCCTTCAGTCTGTCAGTGTCACACATACACACACACACACACACACACACACACACACGCACGCACACACGCACGCACGCACGCACACACACACCACACACACACACACAATGTCCCCTCTAATAGCAACAAAGATAATAACATTCAATTAAAACTTACGTCTGACATATAAGATCTGCAGGTTTGCTTGTGAAAAGGTTTTCGCTGTAGCTTCTGCCCACATGAATTGCAAAAGTTCCCCCTATAATAACGTCTCCATCCTCGCTCAGATATTCATTATTGTTTACACCAGACAGATTGCATCCTCTCCCTGACCCCCAGCACATACACACTTCCACAGCTAATGTGTATAACCCCCACATTATAACGGGGAGCAATCTTCCAATTCTGTATAAACAGCAGCTCTGTCTGTGTCTGTGATTCATATCTAACTCACAGGGAGAGGGGACCCTCAGTCTGTCACTGTCACACACACAGGGAGAGGGGCTCCCTCAGTCTGTCACTGTCACACACACAGGGAGAGGGGTCCCTCAGTCTGTCACTGTCACACACACAGGGAGAGGGGACCCTCAGTCTGTCACTGTCACACACACAGGGAGAGGGGCTCCCTCAGTCTGTCACTGTCACACACACAGTGAGAGGGGACCCTCAGTCCGTCACTGTCACACACACAGGGAGAGAGGCTCCCTCAGTCTGTCACTGTCACACACACAGGAGAGGGGCTCCCTCAGTCTGTTAGTGTCACACACACAGAGAGAGGGGCTCCCTCAGTCTGTCACTGTCACACACACAGGGAGAGGGGCTCCCTCAGTCTGTCAGTGTCACACACACATGGAGAGGGACTCCCTCAGTCTGTTAGTGTCACACACACAGAGAGAGGGGCTCCCTCAGTCTGTCACTGTCACACACAAAGGGAGAGTGGCTCCCTCAGTCTGTCACTTTCACACACAAAGGGAGAGTGGCTCCCTCAGTCACACACACAGTGTCCCCACAGTTTATCAATGTCACACAGACAGGAGATGGGCTCTCTCAGTCAGTTTTTATAAGTTATGTAGATGTCCTGGGAATGCAGATATTAATTACACCATCTCTCATTAATTATCTTATCAGGGAAATGACAGCACCCTGGGAATCAGTGCTAATCCCAAATACACATCTCTCTATTTTTATGCTCATCCCACGAGGGACAAATGTCAGCAGTCTCAGTGTGACGGCCCTAGCAATGAGAGGAAGCAATACTTTCAGTTATGATCTGCAGTGAGCAATTTGAGGAAACCTTTATATGGTCAAGATGCAGGAGACGCAGAGGGCATGGACCATGCTGAAAGCCGCCTAACATCCCAGGAAGCAGAAGAACAGACACAAGGAGAAGGCAACTTAGAGAGTCGTTGTTGGTTCTGACAATGGGAATAGTCTTATAACAGAAGTAAAGCCCCATGGTTGAAATGGAGATCACGGTGGAAAAGACACTGGTAGCAGTTATCGTGGCACCCAATGGCTCTTCGTAGGAGAGGTACTCAATGGCCTTGGGGAGACAGATGTTGGGACACTTTTGCCATGGACACTTGGAGCAGTCACTGGAATCTGAAAGAAAGATGACATTTTGGGGGGATTTTCCAACTTCTTGGTTGTTTTCAACTTTGACCCTTCACACATAAATGTGGACCCCAATGGAAACCCTTAAAAATGTATTGTGAGCACCAACTCATGTATTATTTCTAAGTAAAAATGCAACGGCTGTGGCATGACTTATATTTTGTACATAAACAGATTTCCAACTTATTTCATAATACAGGTTCATTGTACATGTATGTAACTCCATCGTGTGTAAGGGCCTACGACTACAGACAAACCGGGCAGACAAGCAGACATACATACAGTCCCCGGGATAGGGGGGGTGGGAGGGGTGTTGAGGGGGGTGAGGGTGTGTGGACTTCTCCTACTGTGGCTCCGCCTCTGTTATGCTCCATCTGGCTCTTTGCGTCTGGGGAGGCAGGGTGCTCCCCTTATTTCAGTCCTGATTTACCTTCCGGTCTCTGTCTGCCGCTATCTAGGTGTTCAGGGGGGTACTGTTTGAACTGTCATGTTCTCTTAGGCCATCATTCAAGGGAGCACGCATTTGCCTCTATTAGTGCCAGATTGTGGCCCTTTCCAACTCCCGGGATGTCTGTTTGGGATAACCATGCTAGCCAAACTTTTAGGAAATTTGCACCAGTGTCGTTGACCAAACTTGTCAACTTCTCCATCTGGCAAACTGACCAAATTCGATTCTGAATCTTAGCAATTGATGGGATTTCATTTTGTTTCCAGCTTGCTGCGATCTCCCCTCGAACCGCCATAGCAAAGTGAGCTATTAGTTTGTTCTCACCTCTGGTAAACCCTTTATCTGGCCTGTTCAAAAGAAACAGCCATGAGTCAAATGGTACGGGTTTGCCTGTAATCTTGTTCAGCCAGTCTTTAATTGAATAGCAGACTGGGGCGATCTTGGGGCAAGACCACAGCATGTGTAACAGGTCTGCCTGCTGTCCACATTGTCTAGGACACAATGGGGAGTAACTGGGCAGAAACTTAGCTAGTTTTGTGGGGGTATGGTACCAGCGCATCATAACCTTATATGCGTTCTCCCTTAAGGTCGTGCACATGGAACTTTTAGATGTCGCTGTCACAATCTTTGTCCACTCCTCTAGTTCCAGTTCCTCTCCTATGTCTTTTTCCCAATTAGTCATGTATCCCGTTTTGTTCGTCACTGTCGCGCTAGACCCAGTCACTTCTTTGTACATCTGCAATGTGAGTCCAGTTGTGGATATCCCTGATCGACAGAGCTTTTCTAAAAATGTCATGGGGGTATGCGGCTGGACAGTCTCATAGAACGCCCTGATCTGGAGGTATCTAAAGAACTCGGCATTGGGGATATTTTTGTCAGATTTAAGTAGATCAAATGTTTGTATGCCTCGTCTACCTTCCAGGTCTATCAATCTCTTAATGTTTTTTTTGTTTCCAGATAGTGAATTCTGCACTGGACTGTCCCGGAGCAAAAAGTGGGTTGTCCCACAGTGGAGTCATGCCCGATGACTTGTGGGTCAGTGTACAGTACATTTGAGCCTAGTAGCCTCCCAAACCGAGAGCAAATTGGTCATTGAGGATAGCGGCATTTTTGGTGCCTAATCGCACCTTTTTGGGGTACCAAATCAAGTGTTCCAACTCCACTGGGGAGCAGAGCTCTCTTTCTAGAGCGACCCATCTTTTGGAGTCTAGGTTGGAGTGCCATTGCATAATTGTGCCGCTTTGTAATAGGAGAACAAACAAGGTACCGCGAGCCCTCCTGCCCCGGTTTGTTTGCGCATGATTTGTTTGCCCTCTCTCGCCTTCTTCTCTCCCCAGATAAATTTATCTATCTCGGATTGGAGTGAGAGGGTATCCTTCAATCCTAATGGCACCGGAAGGGTTTGGTACAGATAGAGAAGGCGCGGTAGCAAATTCATTTTAACGCAGTGGATTTTACCAATCCAGGAGATTTTATGTGTGGACCATCTCTTAATGTCCCCTCTCATGGTTTGCATCAAGCTGGGGTAGTTTGCTTGGTATATTGTGCTATATGCCTTAGTGACGTTGATGCCCAGGTATTTCATTTGGTGCTGTTGCCATTTGAAATTAAAATTTATGGCGATCAGTTTTTCCAAATGTTTGGGGAGATTTATGTTTAGGGCGTCAGATTTGGTCTGATTTATTTTGAACCCGGAGACCCCGTTGAATCGTCCCAGCAAATCGAACAGGTTTGATAGAGAGGTAAGGGGTCTGGATAATGTCAGGAAAACATCATCCGCATGTACTGTCGCGGCCGAGTTTATTCTTACCTTTGCCCGGTCTCGGCCGCGACAGTAACTGGGCGCGCGCCGGGGTGTCCTGTGCGCGCGCCGAAGCCTCGGAGGAGCGGTCCTCCGATCGGGGCTTCCCCCTCCCCTCTCCGGGTCCTCCGGGTCCCCCGGAACCCCCCACCGCCGTCCCCCACATCGCGGGACACCAGGGCTCCCTCGGGGAGCCCTGGGCATCGGTGACGCGTGGCACGCCGAGGGGATTTGGCTAGCAAGCCGGGAAATCTCCTGGCTTGCGGAACTAGCCAAGTAAGAATTAAACGTGTCGCCACTGTAGTGCCACTTTATGCGACTGGCTTCCGATGTCAATACCCGTGATGTCTTTGCTGTCTCGTATCTGGGCCGCTAATGGCTCCATACACATCGCAAAGAGGAGGGGAGAGAGCGGGCATCCCTGTCTTGTTCCACTCTTAATTTGGAAGGGATCTGAAGCAAATCCCTAGTGGGTAACCCTAGCCGACGGTGCCGAATAGAGAGCAAATATAGCTTTTATCAATTTATCTCCCATGCCAAATGCTCCAAGTGTGGCTTCTAGGTATGGCCAGTCTATCCTATCAAACGCTTTTTCCGCATCCAGACTGAGCGCCATAATTGGTATTGATTTTGAATTAGCGAATTCTATCAGATCAATAATTCGTCGGGTGTTATCTGATGCCTGTCGACCCTGGATAAACCCGACTTTATCTGGGTGCACCAGTCTGGGTAGGATAAGACTTAATCTGTTGGCCAGTAATTTAGCGTAGATTTTTATGTCCGTATTAATCAGGGGTATTGGTCTTTAGCTCTTACAGTCCTGGGGGTCTTTCCCTTGTTTGTGTGTTACCGAGATGGACGCTTGGAGCATATGTTGGGGTTAAGGGGGTACCTCCTAGCACTTGATTAAACATATGGAGAAGGTATGAGGCCAATTGTTTCCTATATTTCTTATAGTAAAGATTCGAATATCCGTCGGGACCCGAGGCTTTAGAGGGTTTTAGGTTTTTAATAACCTCTGATAGTTCCTCATTTGTGAAATCACTACCTATTACCTCTCTATCTGACTGGCGTAGGCCCGGCAGATTCGAGCTTTTCAGGAACTCCTGTAGGGCCCTGGTCGTTCCGGCAGATCGGGATACTTTTTCCACCATCATATAATTTTTCGTAGAAGGATTTGAATTTCCCTACTATATTTTTGGGATTGGCCGTGACCCCTCCTGATTCCAGGCGCAGGGCTTGTATATTATAGTTATTTGTTTTAGAATTAATCATGTTAGCCAGCATGGTATCTGGTTTGTTTGTTTTCTCGAAAAATCTTCTCTTTGACCAGCTTAGCGATTTATCGGCATGGGAGGTAAGGAGTAGATTCAGTTAAATCTGGGTGTCCTTAATTTGTTGGAGGGTGGTTACTTTCGGGGAGCGCATGTGTTGTTCCTATAAATGCTTTAATTCTGATTGTTCTTTTATAATTTTTGCGTTGCTTTCTCTTTTCTTTTTGGCCGCAAGGCTAATCAAACCCCCCCTCAATGTTGCTTTATGTGCCTCCCAGAGGGTTATGTGAGAGCGAACGCTACCTTCATTTTCTTTAAATAAATTTTTAATCGCCTCTCCGATTTTTCCTTGCAAATCAGGGATTTTTAAGAGGGATCCGTATAGTTTTCAATTTGCTCCGGGCCTTTCCAGCCCTATCCGTGTGCACCGTAGCTCAATGGGTGCGTGATCTGACCATGAAATATCATGGATCCCGGTATGGGCGATCGCGGGGACCAGTCTACTAGAGACAAAGAAGTAATCGATTCTGCTGAATGGGTCATGGGGGTGGGAGTAGAAAGTATAGTTTCTCTCCAATGGGCGCATCTCTCTCCAGACATCGATTAATTGTAGATCTTTTAATCCTTGTTCCAGGGCCAAGGGCCGTGTTATTTCTCTGTGTCTGGGGGGGGGGGCTTGATCTGTCTAATGATGTATTTAGCACGATGTTGAAATCCCCGCCTACAATCATAGCGCCTTTACCGAATTTCCATAGGGTATCAAACGTTTTTGTAAAGAAGTCTGGGTCGTGTCCGTTTGGGGCGTATATTGTGGCAACCGTTATTGGCTGTGGGTTAATGGACCCCCGTAATCATGAGAAACCTGCCCTCCTTATCTGTTTTCACTTTATCCACCACCAGTCCCACCCTGTTATGGATCAATATCGCCACTCCGCGTTTCTTTTCCCGATGCAGAAGATAAATACACCTGTTTAAATTGTTTATCCAAAAAATTTGGGGAAGCTGGTGGCGCCAAAATGTGTTTCTTGAATTAACACGAAATCCGCCCTCCTTCTTTTATAGTCAGTGAGTGCTGTCTTGCGTTTGCGGGGACAGTTCAGCCCTTTGGCATTGTGTGAGATAAAGTTTAGAGGCATGACGGCTGTGTAACCTTACCTCTCGTCCGTAGTATTTCTAACTGGGGGGTCAGACCTGTTTTGGGGAGCCTCTGGTCCTCTGCAGTGCATAGCTTTTTGCTCAACTTCAGTGGGAAACCACCTGTGTAGGAGACGGTGCGGGATGGGTTGGAAACGTAAGGAACATGGGACTCATAAGGGGAAAAAGACACAAAAAACAGGGTGGGAGGGGTATCTGTGGTCTGAGACCACTCCCCCCCCCCTCGCCTTTGGGTTGGTGGAAATCCTTAGAGCTCCCTCCATCCTCTTTCTCCTCGCCAGGGCTGCTCCGTTCCACCTTTTCCCAAGGCCTTGCTCGGGGGGCCTAGGGCAGCCGCCCTAGCCGGAGATTGCAGACACATGACGACGACGACGAGACCTCAGTCCCAGCCGACAACTCGTTATCCATATCACAAATGTTCAATGTTCTAATCCTATTTAAAAACCTTTAAACTTTTAAAGCACTAACTCCACTCGCGTGCAGATAGCATTACCAACACTACCTCCTAGTAGGTCTGTATCCCCCAAACAACTAATATGAGCCGACATTCTCCCCTCCCCATTTACCCCTACGCTCTTTGCGTCCCTTTGGGGCTTAAAACTGTGCCTTGTGCTCCTATGACCTTTTGCTGAAGCTGTGTGTCGCTGCGGGCCATTGTGTATTATATCGCTCCGCTATATCCTGGTATTTGTACTGCCTTTACCCTGCCTGGAGCCCGTCCAGCTAGATGTCTGTCTTCCCCTATGTTTCCTGTCTATTTTGCCAATGTCTTCTTATTTCCAGCCCTTTGCTTTAACTCTTCCCCCCTTTTGTCCTGCCTTGACCCCTCCTTACTATTTCCCCTCTTTGTCTGTCTTCTTTCTTTCTGTCTATTATCCCCTTCCCTCCGCTCGTGCCTGCTACTTTCCCTGCTCCCCCTATGGCCCTTTATGCTTCCCCCCCACCTTCTTTCTTCCTTCTCCCCCTCCCCTCCTCCTTTCGTCCTTCTCCCCCCCCTCCTCCTCCCCCCTCCTCCTCCCCCCTCCTCCTTTCTTCCTTCTCCCCCCTCCCTCCTCCTCCGATCGTCCTTCTACCTTCTCCCCTCCCCATCCCCCCTCCTCCTCCTTTCTCCCTTCTTTCCCTTAATTTCCTCCTTCTTTCCCTTTCCCTTAACTCCCCCTTCTTTCTTCGGCATTAATCGGCTTCTCCGGCGGCCCCGCTGTCCTGTGGCACTTCCGCCTTGTTCCGCAGTCCCCGCCCCTTTCCGGGACTACTCGCCGCCATCCTGGAGGGGCCCGGGTCTCGTCCGCAGGGACATCTCGCGTGAGGCAGTGGCTCCGCCCCTCCTACGTCACCTGGCTCTGCCTCGCTTCCAGTCTATCACCGGAGCCACTCCAAGATGGCCGCCAGTCTCGGGGGTCCGCCGCTGGGCTTCCAGGTTTGCATGGGGCAAATTGTATTTTCAGCTGGACACCTCGGGTCTCTTCCAGGGCGCCGGGCTGTGGGGTGTCAGCATCAGGGACCACAACAGGTGGATCCAATGGTGAAGGTAAGGTTAATGTTAACTTTAAAACTTTTGGTGGCGTCCCTTCGATCCCTCTTCATCTGGGGCTCCGGGGTTGCCTGTTTTTGTCTGCTTTGCCCGCCTCTCTCCAGGTTGGGTCTGGAGCTGTTCTGCCCCCCCGGTTACTTCCTCTGGAATTTTCTCTTGCAGGCCCAGTTTTGTAAGGAAGCTTCCCCCCCTCCTCCAGGCGTCTTAATGTGTTGGATGCCCCGTTCCTGGTGACCAGGAGGCCGAATGGATATATCCATCGGTATCTGACCCCTTCGTCACGGAGTATTTTCGTGATGGGGGTAAGCTGCCTTCGTTTGAGCAGGGTAGTGGGGGAAATGTCCGGGAAACCCTGGATTTTGTGGCCCTCAAACGTGGGATCAGTACGGGTCATCTGGCAGAAGGACTCTTTAATTTTGAAAAAGTGAAAGCACGCAATTATGTCACGGGGGGGGGGGGGGGATCTCCTTGCTGCGGCCGTGATCGCAGGGCCCTGTGGCACCGGTCCAGATGGATATCGTGCTCAGCTTTATCGGGCATTAGCTGTGTCAGCCATCTTCCTAGAAAGTCCTCTGGATCCAGCTCTTCCTCTGACACCCCCCTTATCCTCACATTATTTCGGCGTTCACGATTTTCGGAGTCCTCTCGCTTATCCGTGAGGTCGCGCACCGTTTCTTTTACTTGGGCTAGCTGTTTATCCGTTTTATGGAGGGCTTTAATTGTAGAATCCAGTTTCTTCTCCAGGGAGTCTGTCCGGAGGCCTATGCTGCCAATGTCCGCCCTTAGGGTAGCTAATTCCGATTGGAGGCATTTTTTAATGTCCAGGCAAGACTCCTTCATGTCACGTCGCCTCATGATTTGATTGCCCCTGTCATTGTCGTCTTCCTCCTCTGAGTCGGTACCGCTCTGTGTGGGCCCCCCGCGGCCTTTGGCGCGCGCCGAGTCTCCCTTCGCGAAATAATCTGTTAAGACTGTGGAGGGGCGCTTGGATCTCGTCCCCTTCGACATCCTGGTGTTATCCGCTATCTGGGGGTATATATCTGGGGGTGATCGGTTGAGTTTGAGTGCTTTTATTTATTTATATGTTGTCGGCTGTGTACGGAGCTAACGGCTCACACGTCCAAGCAGCCCATCGTCGCGCATGCGCCTCCCGTATAACTGTTTTTAAGTGCTTATGCTTTTGGATGTTACTTGCTATACTGTTATGGTTCAGTAGCACCTTAACTAAGGTCACGGTGTTTTTTTTGTGTTTTTGTACTTCTTTGCTTTTCTGGGGACACTGTGCCTTTAAGACCAATCGTAAGCACTACCATTCACTCAATGTACAGGTGGTATGTGATGCGACGATGAGGATAATGCATGTGGTACCCAAATTCCCTGGTTCCAGTCACGATTCCTCCATCCTGAGGAACTCTTCAGTCTTCCATGCGTTCGAAGAGGGACATTTTGAACATGGTTGGCTGCTGGGTGAGTACACATTTACATGTTATAACAAAAAACACATTTTTATTTAGGAATGTTGGCATTGTACAATTTGATCACTAATGTCAGCTTATGTGTGCTCCATTCATTATAGGTGACTCAGGATACGGAATTAGGCCGTGGCTCTTGACTCCGGTGCTAAACCCTCAAACTGAAGCAGAGGACAGGTACAATGCAGCCCATATATCTACAAGATCTGTTATAGAGAGGACATTTGGCCTACTCAAGACCAGATTTAGGTGTCTGGACAGAACTGGTGGGGCTCTTCTATACAAGCCTCAAAAAGTGTCTGATATTATCCTTGCTTGTTGCATTTTGCACAATGTTGCACTGAGGCACAATGTACAGTCAGACCTAGCTGAGCCTGTGGTAGACGAGCATCCCACCCATGTAGCTGCTGAAAATGAACAAACAGCCAGTGGTGGCCAGACACGCCAGAATCTCATCAATTCATTTTTTTCTTGTAAGTAAAAACATATATGTGCCAAGTTCTACTTTTATACTTACATTATGTTATCTTAACAATAATGTTTTTTTATATACCCTTCTGGTAGGACACAGATGAATATGGGTTGCACACCTTTCTTCTCTCTGCTGTGTGCACAAAGGGATGTGGCACTGGTATGTTATTGTTGCACAGGTTATATAATCCCTCTTCAATTGTACTTTAGTTGTGTGTATGTGAATACAACTGGGGTAACAAAGCACTAATATTTTAGCATTGTGTTGTTCCTTATGCTAACACAATACACATATTATGCCCATACTCATTCATGCTTCTAGTATGCTTACATACAATGTTATTGGTGCAGTGTAACATGTACATCCATATGATGTGTACACCAGCCTGATTTACATTTTGAATGTCATGAAATATACATGGTGTTGCACATTTAACACCAAATACACACTTTGCTGTGTTGTTTACGGTACTGAAGATGGCATGTCAATGTTTGCAATTTATATATTGTTCCTTTGCATTATAGGTATATCTCCAGTATGACTGATCATGGTATGTATATTTGCTGACATCTCTCATAAGATGTGCCTACATCAATCTTCCTATAATTATTTGAAGTCAAAACCCAACATATTGGTTTAAACACAAATGTTACATATATGTACTTTCTGTATCATGTATATGCATTTAGCTACTCTTGAGCTTTCATGTGCATTGTATTAGAAAATGATTACTCCCATTTCATCACATTTTATGTATGTTTCCTTATAAATTCCATTAATGTAATATAGAGGTGTTTGGAGACAAGGGGATAACTGTAGTTATTTCTTTACTTACGGGAGATCATTCATCACGGATGAAATTGACTGATCATAAAACTCCATGCATGAATGCCTGCAATCACAACAATGCGTACTACATCTTATATTTAGCAATGTTGGTGTTTTGTAATGCTAGGAATTAATAGTCAACATTAATTTAAATTTGTGACATGTGTATGTATAAGTCACACGTGTGTGGATGTGTCCTACATGTACCAAGTGTTAAACTGTTAACAGAGAAGACAAATTTGTCACTAATGTTACTGTCATTTAGCATTTATAATTTACCAATATGACAATGTTGGTAATATTTTTGCAATATAAATCACGTCACTTCATCATTATCATGATGATAATTATCAAGTATTCTCACAATTGTAACGTCAATCACGTGCACATTAGCATAGACACACTTTGTAAGACAACTGTTTGTGTCTGTATCAATTTGTGTAGGATCCATGTATAACACCGACAAATGATAACACCAGCTTTATTATGGTAGCTTATATCATCATATTGACTATACTATGTATTTTTAGAACGTTTAATAAACACAGTAAACTATAGTTAGTTAGGTTAATGAAATATACACAGAAACGTACTTCATTACATGATGTTGATGTCATAATCAGAACATCATGCATTGTAGGGGACCACAACATCTGGCCAATAACATTATTTGCTACAGTCCCAAACCATTTTATCAACATACCCATGTAACAAGAGATTTTTAACAATAAATGGCTAGTTGGTTGTAAGTGTCCTTTACATTGGGAGAAGGAGTGGCTCAGTGAGTAAAGACACACACTGGCACTGAGATTTTGAAGCAGGGGAGTCTGGTTCAATTCCCGGTGTCGGCTCCTTGTGACCTTGGGCAAGTCACTTTATCTCCCTGTGCCTCAGGCGGCAAAAAATAAATTGTAAGTTCCACGGGCCAGGGACCTCAGCCTGAAAAATGTGTCTGTAAAGCGCTGTGTACAACTAGCAGCGCTATACATGAACATGCTCATATTATAATTATTATTATTATTGTTACATAGTTTCGACAGTCATACGTTCCATTACACAATAGAATTCACAAATGTGTTAGCAGAGTGGGAATGGTTGTTATATATAAAACACACCATGCCATAAAATGATAGTAGTCATTAAAGAACACTCAATAAAAATTCATGAGGCACTATTTTGCAACATCATTATGTTAATTAAGTGCTTATGCAATATAGGCATAAGGGTATCACATTTTTAATTGTTTGTTAATAAGCGCTGCAAGCAATATAAAATTAGTTCCATATGTAGTATAGTAGTCGGTGGCTCCTCCTCACAATCATCTCATATAAAGGTAGACTCTTCTGAAATCATACATTGATCCGATTGTATCTTCCCCGACATCTCTGAAATACAGCAAACACATGATGGTCAAATATGGCACCTTACTATATATGTATCCGTGACAACGCATTACACAGCTCTATATGATTGTGTACATACACACGTCACTCACTTATATGTTAGAAGTACAAGTGTACATCAGTATGTAATGTTTCTTTAAATTTGTAGCAGGCATAACTATGTATATGATGTGAACGTTGCCTGTATACTGAAAAATGTGCGCGCACATCTTAGTGTGCGCACGCACTTCACGCTTGGCTGCACTAACTGTTAGCGCATGCGCAAAACAAAGCGTACGTTGTGCGTTCAATACATCTTGAAAATACCATTAAACATAAAATCTTTATTTCAAATACAATGAATACGAAACTACATTCGTTCTAAACGAGTACATCTGTATTCTTTTTAAACAGACGTGTTTGGACAGAAAGGACGGCCGATAACACAATGCGCAAATGCAATACGTGTGACGTCATGTTAAACCAGCGTGAAACGCACGCTAACACTCCTCCCACTCAATTAACATTCAGCTAACGCCCAGTTGACGCCTACAAACACTGAGCCGCACACATGACACACTGCAGTTACCGTTACTATAACAAAACATGACAGCCAATAGGCTTTGAGGCGCGCACGTCGCTTGGGGGCGGGACTTACATCCGTAATCCTTTTTAAGGACGCCTTGGGCCATGACAAGGGTCCCACGTCATACGTGGTGGACCCGCTTTTAAATGTTGCATGATAACAAAACAGGTATGTGTTAGAGTTATGTTAAAATGTTGCTAATATGGTTAAAGGGATAGGAAAGTACGTATATTTATTCCGTCAGCAATGTGTACTACTCTTTCAGGTTATACTATATTGTATTCGGCAACAATTTCTTTGTGATCGCTACATGTTATGCAGTCTGCAATGTTACGCTTTATCCACGCATTGAAAGGGAAAATGGTGGTTAAAAAAAAAAAAAAAAAAAAAACATTTAAACGCACAGTCAACGCATAACGGTTGTTATATTTACCATTCTTCTAGAATTAACTGTTCGTCTGGCTGCAACTGGTCGCTCCAGAAATGCAAGGCATTTTCATCCACGCTTGACCCACCCGCTGAATCCAGTATGACACACATCTCTTCCATGAAGCGCTCATAGGAATCGCCACTGCTTTCTTCAAACAATTGGTCGGGAGGTAGGTTCATTTCTTCTGGTTCCCATTCCAATGCATTTTCAGCTGAAAGGCTTGGTACATAATCATAGTACTTTTGTTGTTGTACAATGTGGGTTTCAGGAATGGAGGGTGCAGATATTGCAGCAGGTATCGATTCACACGGAACAGTAGTAGCGGATCCATTGCTATTGGCATTAGGAATAAATATGCCTTTCACAACAATATATGTGCCCTCTTTCAGGGTAAAATGCTTTTCCTTTGCAATCTTCCAGAAACCATAGGTGTGTTCTAGCTTATCCTGCACACGTTCAAAAAAGTCATTAGTTGATAAAGTGAATCTTATTGAGGAATTAAAATTCCGCGCATGCCTACGGTCTTGGTAATAAGGATATTTAGCTCGAATCAAATCATAGATTTGGCGTGTGCTTGCTTTGTGTCCGCGACTGTTTAAAATTGCTTCTGAAACCATGTACTTATAACCTAAGAGGGGATTCATATGGTTAACGAATTCATCAGCCATGTCAGAGTAGCACAAAAGATGTGTGCAGTTCTGTCTTCTTTGCTCATCAAAATGATTCTGCTCAATGGCTAACAAATTCCTGTGTTTCGTTTTCAAGGTCAACAAAAGTAACTACTTTTACTCCTTATTTCAAACGCGAATTGGATGTGTCCTTTTAATTGGTTTAAGTTTTGTGGTTAGTGATAGGCGAATGTGGGAAAAACATGTATCATTTTTTTATCTCGTTTGTGAAAACATTCCTACACTTATTTCAGTAACATTGAGTTTTCTAGAAAAATAACAAAGAGCACTGTGTGAAAATAGTGCTTAGACAGCCATATCAGTATATACACACACCTGCAAAATGAAATGTTTTTTTCCCACATACATTTCTGTGTGTATTTGAAATTCTGGTTAACTACCTGTCTGCATGAGTTTAAATACGTGTGTATCTATATATATATAAATATATCTCTCTCATAAAAATATATATATATATATATATAAAGTGTATATTGTACTATATGTATAGTGTGTGTGTGTGTGTATATATATATATATATATATATATATATATATATAACAAAAAGCAGCAGCCAGCACTCCAAGCAACAAATGTAAAGTCAAGGTGCATGCTCCATAGAAATCAATATAGAAACCCTGTCTTCCCATAAGAAAAGGCACAAAAGCAGCAACACTCAGATAAAGCAAAAAGACATGTATTAGCAGTTACAAAACAGCACACTATAAACCCAACGTTTCGGTCCTAGGCAGGACCTTCCGCAGCACCCCCCTGAGGAAGGTCCTGCCTAGGACCGAAACGTTGGGTTTATAGTGTGCTGTTTTGTAACTGCTAATACATGTCTTTTTGCTTTATCTGAGTGTTGCTGCTTTTGTGCCTTTTCTTATGGGAAGACAGGGTTTCTATATATATATATATATATATATATATATATATATATATATATATATATAATGTATCTTTTTTTTTTTTTTTTATATTGCAGGAGTACACACAACATATTGATGGCAGTAAGTAGGCATTGTATGAAACCTATTTAAATGGTGATAAAAATGAGTGAATTAAGTCATAAACATTTGTTTGCACCCAATAATGTTAGAGGCTCACACTTAGTATAGTTGTCAAACATTAGGCCTGTATTATTAAAATAGTGTGTTTTCACAAGGAAGCATGAAGTGTATGTTTTTTGTAAATACATCTATACCAGTTTAGATAGTACTATATATATACACACACACACACACACACACACACACACACACACACACACACACACACACACACACACACAGTGTGTGTCTGTGTGTGTGCATATATCAATACATACTACATATATTTTAGTATAAATTCAGAGATGTTCTTGAAACAAGAACACATAAATGATTAAAGGACAACATTACAATGGCCACCAAAGGTAAGTAATATTTAACACAAAATCCTGCTGTACACGTACAAGAAAGATGTTTGCAGTTAAATAGGTGCTTTTATAATTGCATGAAAATAATATGCACATGCAATGATTACATCAATTAACACACCCAAATGCAATGTTTTGCTGCAAAGTCAATGGCAGCTTCTCTAAACTTAGCAACTGGCTCCTGGTGGACCATTACTGAACAGACGATTAATACATCAATATTTATAACACTATTCATTAATTAGGAGTGTTAACATTTCCAAAACTTCACGTGTACAAGAGCATACTTGAGAGTTTGGAAACAACACAGTCTTCAGCATACATACAATAGTAATTAGATAATCTGAAGTCAACAAAACAAGGCCAAAGACATATTTTGTGAATTTTAAAATTTATTTTTTTTGTTCCTTTTGCGAGCGAGTAACAGGCCTGCTTGTTGTCTCTTGAATTTTCCTTTTTCTTTTGCCACCAACTTTAGGTACAACAGAGCCACTTTGAGTGGCCTCTGGCACTTCACGGGCAGGGCTTGTGGCCAGTGACTCACCTACAGGGCTTTTGGGCAGTGACTCACCTACAGGGCTTTTGGGTAGTGACTGTTCACCTACGGGGCTTGTGGCCAGTGACTCACCTACAGGGCTTGTGGCCAGTGACTCACCTACAGGGCTTTTGGGCAGTGATTCACCTACAGGGCTTTTGGGCAGCGATTCACCTACAGGGCTTTTGGGCAGCGATTCACCTACAGGGCTTTTGGGCAGTGACTCACCTACAGGGCTTTTGGGTAGTGACTGTTCACGGACAGGGCTTGTGCCCACTGACACATGTGAGCAAGTTGGTAGACACTGCACAAGTGATGGTTGGTCTGTTTCATGTGTGTCTTGTTTTGTTTTTGTCGCCTCCTTTGTAGGTGTCTGCTGCTGAATTTGTACAGATGGCAGCGGTAGGATGTCATCAGGAACCTGCACAGCAATGTCTGCTACTTGACCGGTAACATTTGGGCCTGGTGAATGAATATCAGATGAATGTGGTGAAAACTGACCTGCATGAACAGATCCTGCCTGTGAGGTGTTGAATTGTGGTACATTAGTCATTCTCCAGTAATTAGCTTGTGTTTGCTGAACAACTAATGCTTCGAATGAGGTGTTGATTTTTTGCAACTGTTTAGGCACTTCAATGAAGACTCTGTGGAGATGTGCCAATTGTGAAACTGTTTCTTCCTGCAGTGCAATCATCCTTTCCAGCACTGTCATCAGGTCAGAATGGCGACGATTTTCTGCTTCCACAATTTTTCCCTCAGAAGCTACAATTGCATCATATGTGGTATTTGCTGGACGTTTTGGCGGTAAAACAGTTTCAATTGGAACCTCTTCATGGTCACTTGCTTGTATTTGTGTGTCTATGGCGGCGGCGGCGGCATCATCATCATCATCATCATCATCATCATCATCATCATCATCAAAATCCTCTTCATCATGTTCTACAAATAAATGTACACATTATTAAATGGCATGTTAATCTCTGCTGTGTTACTATGTAATTGTACTGTGTCATAAGTAACAACTAACATGTTTCCATACGTTTTATAACCTCACATTAAAAACTACCTTGACTTAAGAATAATGTTTGGACTCAGTATGAAATATGAGTGAATGAAAACTTGCTGTAAACTCACAACTCCTACATGATAGTTAACATCACTAACACAATACAAGTTGCCTTACACTTCATTTTCACTGACACTAAGTAATCCTATTTAAAGAAGATGTGCAAAACAAATAATGAACATGACAACATAACATATAGAAGAGCACATATTATATGGCCACCAACTGATACACTCACCTTCCAGGTGTGTTGAGCTGGCTGACCCAGGTGAAGACACTTGTTCAGTCTCAGGTGACACATGTCCTTCAGGGGCAACTATATATAACAATAACATAAGTTTTACATTTACATGTGTAAATATTGAACAAACAGTTATTGTATGTTCTGTATTTATGAGTACCTAACAGCATCATTTCCTTAACCCAAAATGTGTGTGTGAAAGTGAACATAAATAGTTGTAATAACAATGTACATGCCTGTGTACTTAGAACTTTTGAGTTCCCTAACATAAAACATACTATGTTCCTGCAGTAATGCGTGAGGATAAATACATAAAATTTGTACATAAAAATCATATGTTGTGTAGTGATATCAGTATCATAATGTACATAACTATCATGAGATGACCATTCACAATGGTTATCATGAAGGTGGTCATATTGCAAAAAGTGTTGTTTTTTGTAGAGGATATGTGTGGTACATTAATATAAGATGTGGCACACATGAATGTGGCTGTGACTAAACAAGACAACACATGCAGTGTGTGATAATGTGTCGTTGATAGTAGTAGTTCAACTATAGATATGAGTGAACTAATGTGTGACGTACGGTTTGATAAGTAATGAGTTGTTGGGGCATTTAGTAGCTAAAGTGAAGCTTTCAAATGAGTGTGATTAACTTCAGTTGTGCTAGTCAGGTTGTAATAACGGTATTCCCTTCCCCAAAAAGCCTAATCAGCCACACCTTTCAATTACTTGAAACAGGTGAAAATGGTGTGAACTAAGTTGACCCTAAAATGAGGCTGTAATTAGTGTGTGTGCTGAACCCCACCCCCTCTGTTGAAGTGTATGCTGTGATGAGATATTAATTGCAGCTGCTTTAACACAATGGTAGATGAGCTAAATAGTCGTGTGCAGTTTTTAAGTTATGAAAACAATGACATAACATATGATACGTGTGCCTCATTATGCTGTCTGTATATGACTTAAAGCAAAAATGGACCTTTTCATAAACAACTATAGATGTGTTACTGCAAGTGATGTTTGTAGGCCGTTGCATGCAATATATTTGATGCATGCTTAAAATAGGCAGTAATGTCATGTTTGTCGGAGTAAAATAAATAAAATACACAATAATATTATACATATTTCTGTTCTGTACCTGTAGCTAGTAATAATTTCTCATTAACATGTGTTACACATGTGTACTACCCTGTTGTTCCTCATCTTCGCCCACCATCAATTGCTTCCACTGCAGCAATGCATTTTGGGAATTCACATGTAAATGAGCACGCAATGGCACGTGCTATATTAGTTACTGCTTTTAGTAGGACTACAACATATATGTCTATTTTGAGATATATATATATACAGAATCAGACATATACATATATAGATGCAGGTATGCTTATATTGTGAAGACAGTATAAAAAGCAGTGTAACTATGCAAAATAACTGTAAGCAACGACACGCCTAGTCCAGTAATATTTCTCACCTGGTGGAAATTGTGAGGGGTAAATTCCTATATCACGGTCACCAGGTAAGCCTTCCACGACGACGGGAAGTAATTTTGCCCGAAGCAGCTCCTCCAATGGACTTAATATGAGACGTTGTGGTGTCGGCCCACCTCCAGTGCCAGTAGCATGCACGCGTTGGTGTTGTATTTTCTTTTTCAATTTGGACCTAATATCATCAAATCTCTTGTGACAATTCCGCTTGTCCCTCACATGATTCCCACACGCATTGACACCAATGACTATTGTGTCCCACATTTCTTTTCTGCTTGCTGAACTTGTCCGCCCTTGAAAAACATATAAAATATATGAGGTAAATGATTAATAATAGAAGCACCAGTTTCCTACACTGCTAGCTGTTCCAAGAGATAGCAAACATGCTGTTTTATGTGTAATATGTGAAGCACATGAGCATTCACTACTAAACCTATACATGTAAGCAAGGTTGCATTCATATTGTATGCAGTTATGGCAAATTGACCGCCTGTGTTTAGTTGTCCTTGTAAGGCATGATAAAAAGCTGTGTTTCCAGACTAATTAACATAGAAAGATATTCTGAACCCATATTTGCATATGAACAAAACTCAGATGACCTAGGATCACATGTATTTGAATAATAAATGTAAAGGTACACTTACCTAGTAAATGTCCATATATACTGTCATAGTGCTCCAGAATGCCAGTGACAAGAGCTGTATTTTCCTGGTCATTGAAGCGAGGATTACGTGGCTTCTCCACACGTTTCTTCCGAGCAGGTTTAGGGTCAGAGCTTGGCTGGTGCTGACTGGACTCTCCTTCTTCCAATGGAAGAGCCTCCAAAAGCTGCCCACCAGCAAGCACGCCACCACCATCCACCCCATCAGCAACTGCGCCACCAGCAGCACTCACAGCACCAGCACTCCCACTCCTAGCACCAGCACTCCCACTCCTAGCACCAGCACTCCCACTCCTAGCAACAGCACTCCCACTCCCAGCAACAGCACTCCCACTCCCAGCAACAACACTCCCACTCACAGCAACAGCACTCCCACTCACAGCAACAGCACTCCCAGCAACAGCACTCCCACTCCCAGCAACAGCACTCCCACTCCCAGCACCAGCACTCCCACTCCCAGCAACACCACTCGGTGCACCAGCAACATCACTCCCCTGAACAGTACGTTCACTCCGACGCGTACTCGCACGAGTAGCACTCCCACTCCCACCAGCATCACTCTTCCCACGCTTTGCGGGCATACTTACAGCACTCACAAAAAACAGACAACTAATGTACAGCCAATCACACGAAACACTTCCACATATAAAACAAGACAAAGATGTAAACAAAACAACAATGGACAAAGCTCACCCAATACACAACAAGTCTCTCCGTCAATATGCAAATGTTCAATCAGCCAGCTCTGTGCGTCTCTCTCTCTCTCTCACTCCCAACAACACAGAGAATGATTAGCAGTACACGTTGCCTTTAAATATGGCGCGCAATCCAATACATGCTTGTTTCGCCTGATTCAGCAAGATTTGTGATTGGGCAACCTATCAGCACCCCGCCACGCACGCCGATACACCTGTGTGTGATCGGATAATCATCGTGAGAGTGGGCGGATTTGTTTTCGGGTTGATTTTGAATGTATTCGGCACTTACTGCATACGGAGAGGAAAAATCGCCATTAACATGACTAATCGGTAAACTTGCCGATTTCACTTAATCGACGCTTACTGCATGAGGCCCTATATCTGGCACATTCTCCAGACAGGACAGGGTGTAGGACTATATCTGGCACATTCTCCAGACAGGACAGGGTGTAGGACTCTATCTGGCACATTGCCAGACAGGACAGGGTGTAGGACTATATCTGGCACATTGCCAGACAGGACAGGGTGTAGGACTATATCTGGCACATTCCCCAGACAGGACAGGGTGTAGGACTATATCTGGCACATTCCCCAGACAGGACAGGGTGTAGGACTATATCTGGCACATTCCCCAGACAGGACAGGGTGTAGGACTATATCTGGCACATTGCCAGACATGACAGGGTGAAGGACTATATCTGGCACATTGCCAGACAGGACAGGGTGTAGGACTATATCTGGCACATTCCCCAGACAGGACAGGGTGTAGGACTATATCTGGCACATTCCCCAGACAGGACAGGGTGTAGGACTATATCTGGCACATTGCCAGACATGACAGGGTGAAGGACTATATCTGGCACATTGCCAGACAGGACAGGGTGTAGGACTATATCTGGCACATTCCCCAGACAGGACAGGGTGTAGGACTATATCTGGCACATTGCCAGACAGGACAGGGTGAAGGACTATATCTGGCACATTCCCCAGACAGGACAGGGTGTAGGACTATATCTGGCACATTGCCAGACATGACAGGGTGAAGGACTATATCTGGCACATTGCCAGACAGGACAGGGTGTAGGACTATATCTGGCACATTCCCCAGACAGGACAGGGTGTAGGACTATATCTGGCACATTGCCAGACAGGACAGGGTGAAGGACTATATCTGGCACATTGCCCAGACAGGACAGGGTGTAGGACTATATCTGGCACATTGCCAGACAGGACAGGGTGTAGGACTATATCTGGCACATTCCCCAGACAGGACAGGGTGTAGGACTATATCTGGCACATTGCCAGACAGGACAGGGTGTAGGACTATATCTGGCACATTGCCAGACAGGACAGGGTGAAGGACTGTATCTGGCACATTGCCCAGACAGGACAGGGTGAAGGACTATATCTGGCACATTGCCCCAGACAGGACAGGGTGTAGGACTATATCTGGCACATTGCCAGACAGGACAGGGTGAAGGACTATATCTGGCACATTGCCCAGACAGGACAGGGTGTAGGACTATATCTGTTACATTGCCAGACAGGACAGGGTGTAGGACTATATCTGACACATTGCCAGACAGGACAGGGTGTAGGACTATATCTGGCACATTGCCAGACAGGACAGGGTGAAGGACTATATCTGGCACATTCCCCAGACAGGACAGGGTGTAGGAATATATCTGACACATTGCCAGACAGGACAGGGTGTAGGACTATATCTGGCACATTGCCAGACAGGACAGGGTGTAGGACTATATCTGGCACATTCCCCAGACAGGACAGGGTGTAGGACTATCTCTGGCACATTGCCAGACAGGACAGGGTGTAGGACTATATCTGGCACATTGCCAGACAGGACAGGGTGTAGGACTATCTCTGGCACATTGCCAGACAGGACAGGGTGTAGGACTATATCTGGCACATTGCCAGACAGGACAGGGTGTAGGACTCTATCTGGCACATTGCCTGGTGGACAGTTTTTCTTCCTCTTCTCTTTTTTTTGTGGTGTGTCCTTTTCTTTCCCCTCTCATATAGGACAGGGGGGCTCAGCCCCAGTCCTCAAGACCCCTTCCCCCCCAACAGCTCAGATTTTCAGGATATCCCTGCTTCAGCGCAGGTGGCTCAATCAGAGGCACAGTCAAAGACCTGTGCTGAAGCAGGGACTGATAGAGTCACCTGTGCTGAAACAGGGACTAATTGAGCCACCGGTGCTGAAGCAGGAACTGATTGAGCCACCTGTACTGAAGCAGGGACTGATTGAGCCACCATTGCTGAAACAGTGACTAATTGAGCCACCTGTGATGAAGCCGGGACTGATTGAGCCACTTTTGCTGAAGCAAAACCCCTGTTGAAGTGTCAAATGACGCGAAACGCGTTGAGGTATTGAGTTTGGTAACTGTTTCTTTTCTATATAAAGAATCACATTATTTTACTGTTGTTGTCCTTCCGTGCCCTTTCTTTTAGTTTTTCTGTATTCGGCATCTTATTTGATGAACTGTCTGTATGAATATATATATATATATATATATATATATATATATATATATATATAAAAGAAAAAAGAAGTGAGTGCAACCCGATAGCAAACAAATAATTTAATAAGGGGGAAGGATGGATATATTCCTGCCACGAAGAAGAAAGTCCTCAGTAGAAGAAATGTTGCATGGCTCTCCTGATAAACAGCATATAGTACACGTCTCGATGGTATAAAACGCCTTCCTGTTATGGGACGAGCTTACTGCTTCCAGCCTGAGTAGTATTCCCGGCGCGATCCGGCCTCGCTCGTGTCCCCACGTGATGAAGTAGTGCCGTATTCATAGGGGTCCTTACGCGTTTCGCCGTTCACGGCGACTACATCAGAGGTTTGTTGGTAGCGTCGGACAGCAGCGTCTGAAGTACTCTCACGTTGCTAGCTGTAAAAATCCAGCCAATACAGGCTGCCTGACATCAAATGACCAATTGGGATCTAAATACTAGATCACCAATAGGAGATCTCCCCATATGTCTTTGTAACATTCACATTCTGTAACCAAGCACTATACCCCTTTTGAATATGCAATCTACATTGTAATAAGGGCTGTCCTTGTGCTCCAATTGAACCTGGTAGCTTTTTGAAGAGAGTGTCCACATCTTTGGACACCATTTTGCTGCGTTGGATTTTTGTATTCATTGTATCTTTTTTTCTAGTACACAGGAAACCAGAAACTACTATGTGACGAGTATGTAACTATATACCTCTTTCTCTCCCTCTCTCGCCCTGCCATCCAACTCGCGCTCTCTCTCTCTCTCTCTGTCTCTCTCTCTCTCTCTCTTTCTTAACCTCTCACTTTCTTCCTCACACCCTCTCTCTCCCTTTTTGTGTAGTAACACAGGTGTATCTTCTCACACGTCGTAGTGTTATCGTGAGGCATTTATTAAAGAGTTGTGTAAAGGACATACATACAGATACAGTACACACACACACAAACATGTCTGTGTTTTACATTGTCATATATACAAACATGATACAATTATTGTTTGTGGGTCAGTACAGGAATAGTATTGGAGGCTGCAGAGAGGGATGGAGGTGCAGTTACAGAGCTGTGTGTACACAGGAAAAGCAGAGGAGTCAGCAGAGAAGGATGGAGATGCAGTGACAAAGCTGTGTGTACACAGGAATACCAGAGAACACCTCAGAGAAGGATCGAGGTGCAGTGACAGAGCTGTGTGTATGCAGGAATAGCAGTGGAGACTGCAGAGAAGGATGAAAGTGCAGTGACAGGGCTGTGTGTATGCAGGAATAGCAGAGAACACCTCAGAGAAGGATCGAGGTGCAGTGACAGAGCTGTGTGTATGCAGGAATAGCAGTGGAGACTGTAGAGAAGGATGGAGGTGCAGTGACAGAGCTGTGTGTATGCAGGAATAGCAGAGAATACCTCAGAGAAGGATAGAGGTGCAGTGACAGAGCTGTGTGTATGCAGGTATAGCAGAGAATACCTCAGAGAAGGATAGAGGTGCAGTAACAGAGCTGTGTGTATGCAGGAATAGCAGAGGGGGATGCAGAGAAGGATAGAGGTGCAGCAACAGAGTTTTGTGTAAGCAGGAATAGCAGAGGAAACTGCAGAGAAGGATGGAGGTTTAGTGACAGAGCTGTGTGTACGCAGGACTAGTAGAGGAGACTGCAGAGAATTATGGAGTTGCAGTGACAGGGTTGTGTGTACACCGGAATTGCAGAGGAGGCTGTAGGTCAGTACTGAGTGAAGAGACAATCTCCAAAACTTATTCTCTATCCATCTGTGACCTCGATTTAATGGTGGACCTTTTGAATAAACAGTCTAATCTTTGCCTTTACTGGCATGGTTCCTTAGCAGATGATTCTTCGTGTTCACCTGGGGTCTGAAAATGATGATATAGCACTTGGGCAAAAAGATACAGACCACCAGAGCCCAGCTGGAGGACAGAATGGCGAAGACCTCCATGGCCACGGTGTACTTGCCACGGGCACTGAGGGAGGCCGGGATATAGGACACCCAGACACTGAGGAAGGCCAGCATGCTGAAGGTGATGAACTTGGCCTCGTTGAAATTGTCAGGGAGCCGCCGGGCCAGGAAGGCAACAATGAAGCTGATGGTGGCCAGGAGGCCGAGATATCCCAGCATGCACCAGAATGCAATGGAGGAGCCCTCGTTACACCCAAAGATGATTACCCCGGGTTGGGATTGAATGTCGGGTTCTTGGAAGGGAGGGGAAAGGGATAACCATGTCACACACATGCAAAGCTGAATAAAAACACTTGGAATGATGACAAAGTAGGACACCTTTGTCCCTGTCCACTTTCTTAATGTGCTGCCTGGCTTGGTGGCCTTGAAGGCGATGACAACTATAATGGTTTTGGCCAAGACGCAGGAGACACAGAGGGCAAAGACTATGCCAAATGCCACCTGCCTCAGAAGACATTTCTCAGGCTGCGGGTAGCCGATGAAAGCCAAAGAGCAGAGAAAGCCGAGGCACAGGGACACCAGGAGTAGACAACTGAGGAACCAGTTGTTGGCACGGACAATGGGCGTTGTCCTGTGGCAGATGAAAACTCCCAGAATGACAATTGGGATCATTGAAGAGGAGAGGGAAATGGCTGCTATGCTGATACCAAGTGGTTCTTGGTAAGAGAGGAACTGTATGGTCTTTGGGAGGCACCTGTCATGTTGAAGACTTGGCCACATGTCCCAGGAACATCTGTGACACTCCACAGCATCTGGAAGGGGACACTGAGGTCAACTTTTGTCAGGAATTGTATGAGTTTTCCTAAAACATCTGTGACCTTCTTACCTGTTTGGTTGGAAATCTCTCCTTGGGGACATGGGACACACTCAAAACAACAGGCAGCTTTTCCTGGTATGGCCATCTTCCTAAACCCCGAGGTACAACTTGGGCTACAGAGCGAGAGAGGGACCTATGGGAGATTCAATAGATAAAATAAGTCCAAAATTCTACATGTCTATCTATCTATCTATCTATCTATCTATCTATCTATCTATCTATCCATCCATACATCCATCCATCCATCCATCCATCCATCCATCTATCTCCTCTCTATCTATTTATACAGTATATTTCTCTCTCTCCTTCTCCCTCACACAAACTGTTTATAACACCATCTCTCACTCCTTCTCTCACTCTGTTATCTCTCTGTCTCCCACTGCTTTATCAGCAAGCTGAGTTTGTGGATATAAAAAGGGGGCCTGCATTGAAAAGCCATTCATCCAACCTACTCCATGTATTAGTTCATAGTATAAGGTTTGCTCAGACATACCTGTGTATCCCCAGTGGCCCAAATAATAGCCACACTGTCTAGTCTTAAGATCTTTCCATCGGAGGCGCTTGAGTCATAACTTCCCACTTTCACCTGCTCCAAGGAGCCTGTGGCGCTCAGATGCCAGTTCACGATATCGTAGAGGGCTGGGGGGTTCCCTTTAGCATCAAAAAACATCTGGGTCCTGTCTTTGGTCTCAAAGTTTACACCCTTAATGTAATGGAGAAGCTGGAAGAAGAAGACGATGTGAATCATTTAACCAGTGACTAAAAAGGTCAGTCCCACGTAGAAGCAATGTGACCTAATGATAGTGACGACTTTAATGGGTTAAAGGGTCAGTCCAATGTAGGAGCAAACAACAAATTAAAAAGTGAACAAAATCAAGAACTCATTGGTCAGAGCAGATCTGGGAGCTACATTTGGGGCTGACTATTCTTGTAACAGTTACATACTGTAGTCGATGAGGTAGAAAATACATAGATATCCATCACGTTCGACCTGTGTTAAATGAACATGACAGATACTTATTTTATATTTGTATTTACAGTATATTGATAAAGAGAAAGGAAAAAAATAACACCCCAGGAAACATTTGGTATATCCCGGTACACCTTTCCTTTCTAAATGATGCCCAATCTTATTTTAAAGATATCTATTGTATCTGCCATCACTGTCTCCATGGGTAATGAATCCCACATTGTAACTGCCCTTTCTGTAAAGAACCCTTCCCTGTGTTGCTGGTGAAATCTCCTTTCCTTCAACCTTAAGGGGTGACCCTGTGTCCTTCATAATGCCCTTGGGATGAAATGTGATTGAAATGTGAGATAATCCGGGAAAAAGATATGGGCAGATAATCCTAAAATCTCTAATATTGATCCAGAAGAAGGCAAACAAAACCCACATGTCAAATGATGTCTAATAAGGGAAAAAATACATCCAATAATTGCAATCAGATGTCTCCCTTGATAAACATCCTTCCCATGTTTACTTATTTGGTATATCCATGTATATCTTTCCTTTCTAAGAAGATGTCCAACCAATAGTTCTTTTGAAATCTCCTTGTATTGACCTTGAATGTATTTATATATTCTTATATAATTCCCTCTTAGACACCTTTTATCTAATGTGAACAAATCCAACTTCTCAGCATAACGTAGGTCCTATAGTCCACCCCCTTTTGTAATTTTGTGGCTCTTCTCTGGACTTTCTATAGTTCCATAATTTCTCTTTTATGGAGTGATGCCCAAGACTTCAGTGTAGTCTTACTAATGCTTTATAGAGAGACATAATTATGTTTACTTCCCTTCCATCCATTGCCCGTTTAATGCAAGACAACATCTTGTGTCCCTTTGCAGCTACTGCCTGACATTGGGCACTATTCCTAAGCCTGCTTTCAACAAGCACTCCTAAATCCTTCTCCATCAAGGAATCCCCCAATTTATCTCCATTTACAGTAATTTGTAAGTTGCCAGTATGTTCTAGTTTCCCTGATGATCATACTATTTTTCTAATGACGGTGACCTTTTACATGCTGCGTCCCTGGTAGGAGAGAAGTGACCTAATAACAGTGACCTTTTTAATCGGTTAAAGGGTCAGTCTTGTCCTGCAACAGGATTGGGTTTTTCCCTGCTCTCTGGATGCCAGCACACTTGCCCTAAAAGGAGTTGTGCAATTCTCCCTGTTATGTAATTCCTGCCACTGCCCAGTGTAACTTTGCTACATATGTATCCTTCCCTCCCTGGGTTTTCTGTAGCCTATATGTTCTATTAAGGGACTAGGGTATTCATTTGGGGTGAAAATTAGCATTTGGATTCCTGGATATATTGAGTGCCGCTCACGCTGGTCTACCAACTAGGACACCACACCCAGAACCCTCCCAGAATTAAGATTACACTGCAGACTTCATACAGGTATTATCATCTTTATACCATTATTTCTACAGCTGCATACAGTTTTTAGCACCATGCATTATACATTTGCTGGGTTTTTTGTTGCCTAGCAACTACAGCACAGACCCCTGTAAATTGCTCAGAGAAACCCTGGTTGTTTGTGTAGTCCATCTATATCCCATGTGTTCAAACTTCCTTTCTGTGAGTACACACATCTTTCTGCCTTTCCCATACAGGCATTCTTAATGTACCTCTCCCCCACATATGCCACTCACCCCACAGTTCCCCTCATCTGTTGTTATTGTTTGTTTTGCAATTAAATAACGGAAAGAAAGAAGGACTCATTGTGCATCTAAGGGAAGTGAGTTAACCTGACCCTAGCTCTTAGTTAGAAGTGGCTAGAGGGCCAGAACAAGTCTCATGAGATATTTAGCCTTACTTGCCAAGGTCGAATTGATGAGATGTTGGCACAGGCACCATGATGGAATGGTCCGCTTCCGGGCTTACAGTGGAGCAGGCTTTGTAAGGCCCATGCAAAGGCGTAAACTGATGTGTAGACATTGAGACTGCTTCTCTGACGTGCTTCAGCCATGGAGCTGCCAAACTTCTCTCTTCCTGTACATTGTGGAATTGTGGTATTATCTGTCCAGTCATCGACATTCTTCTGGTCCCACCACTTACAAGAGAAAGTCTGCTTCCAGAACTCCTGTATCAATGTATCATTTGGGGATTTGGAAGGGTGGAGGGCATGTAAGTATTCAAAGAACCCTGGCATCTGCCCAGAATGGATGGCAAAACCTATGGTGCCCGCCAGGACCCTATTAAACTTTTTATTGGAAAGGAGAGCGGAGGTTGACCAAGATTCACTGGCCACCAAAATTTTCCCTGTCACGTTCTGCCTCACCAGCTCTTCCACCACCGGCAGAAATGCAGAACCATAAGACAACACCACAATTGCCTTGGCTGTAGACTCCCTGATGACACGGACGAGGTGGGGAGCATTACTGTTGGGTTGGCTGGTCATAATATTCTCAACAAAGGCCACGCAAGCCCCGACCTTGACTATTTCCTGCTGGACCACCTGAATTCCAAATTGACCATAGTCATTGTCAGTGGCCAGCAGACCAATCCAAGTCCATCCAAAGTGAGACACCAGCTGGGCCAGACCTTGGGACTGAAACACATCACTGGGGATGGTCCGGAAGAAGGATGGGAACAGATTCCGGTCACTGAGGAGAGGGCTGGTTGAAAAATAACTGATCTGTCGAAACATTACAAATAAGAACGAAAATAACTTCTACTATGAAACAATTGACGCCATTAGGATGGAGAAAAAAATTACAAATGAGAATGAAGAGAACATATACAAAGTAACATTTGGCGCTGTCTGTTTTATTATTAACCAGGGTTTACAGTTGAAAAAGAGACCTGTGTGGTTTGGAAAGATCTGTACACATGAAGAACAAAAACACGCTCCCTTTATGGAATATGAATCTAGGAAAAAGATTGTCCCCACATATATGGAAAACACACACACTCCCTGCGCCCCTCCCAAATTGGCTGCAATTTATTCATGAGATTTCTACATTTTTAACCTAAATCTCATACGAGAAGCCATTTAGGGGCATATTTTGATCCAAAGATGATTCAAGCCTGCAAAAGGTAAACTCCAGTTTAGCAGGTGCCTGTACTCAATCAATTGCATTTCTTATTGTCCTATGTGCTAAACGTGTGATAGTGTCTAAAGGGTTAAATGAATGCTACCTGTGGTTTAATGCAATTAATTACCGACATAAGTCATTAACAAGGTAACAAGTAGCATTGTGATGGGAAACGGTGAGCGCGCAGGTTCCTTAGTGATACATATTACACAATACACATATTTCTCTCAAAAATACATACTACAACGCCCACCGTTTCCCGTCACGATGCTAAGGGAACCTTGTTACTGGATTCTGCCTGTTATTAATTGCACTAAATCACAGTTATGAATTATGCTTCATTCATTTAACCCTATGGGAACTGTCACATATTTTACAAAGTTTAGTCCATAGTACAATAAGAAATGTTTTGTAATGAGTATACTATAGGTACCTGCTAAACTGGAGTTAACCTTAAAGCTAAAATGGCCCATCTGTACCCGTGAAGAAGTGACCTCCGGAGGATCTGAAAACGATGCTCATGTTCCCTCTTATTTCAAGCCCGTCAATGTATAACACACTCGTATCTCTCTTACCTGTGGGAATCTGTACAGTCCCAACATGTGGGCCAATTGGATGGAGCGTGTGGACCCAGAATCTCCAATGACACCTGCTAGAGGTGACTCTTTGTGACACCGGTAATTGGGGATGCTTCCTTGTCCTCCCGACAGCAGCCAGAATGTCCCCGCTACTATCCGTCTAATACTAGCACAGGAGTCAAATATCTGGAAGCCCAGAGAGATGTTGGGGAGGAGGTCGGGGTTTGAGTTAATCTCTTCTGAAGCAAATATCATCGCTTGCATGCCCTGATAGATCTGGAGATCAAACCTGGAGGGTTATGTGGAAATGTCACAGACAGTGTTAGTGTCCCACACACAAACTGGTGGACTTTGGACTGTATGACCCACAGACGAGACCACCATAGTAGAGAGACTGAGTAATATTAATGTTATAATGCAGAATAGGGTTAGTTTGAACAATCCAGAATTGTAGTAGGCAAAAAGAGCACAGGCTAATGACTTTCTAAATGGAGAAAGAGAAAAAAAATCCCAAGGCAAACTCCAAAACTAGCAGATCCGTTTTAATTGCAAGCTTCAGCCAATGCAAGGACTACATGTACGTACCTACGCGTTTCATGCAAAAGCACTTCGTCAAGGTGCCACCTATAATTCTGGATTCATCCCACTGACGGACTGCACGCCACGGATGCTGTGGATGTTCCACCAAGCCAACAGGTAATGGGTCTATGTGGTTGTCAAGAGGACATCACTAGGCACATAGCCCTCTCAGCAATGGTCGGCATTTATTGGTGGACACCACATGTGCATCTGGACATTTATTACTATATATTCATGTGACAGAACCACATTGGATTTTGGAGAACCAAATTGTACTGCTTAGTTTGAAGAAGATAAACAAAACATCTGGTCAAGATACAGACAAATATAGCGTCAGCAACTTTCAGTAATTGCGCAATGGACACTAGACAATGGACAATCAGTAAAGATAAAGACTTTGGCAACACAATTATCTTGACTAACCCCAAGTCTGATAACATAGGAACAAGACCATCCCGTCCCCTACACTAATACAGAGAACGAAGATAGCAGAGAAGTGCTAATGGAAGATACATTTTAGGGGGTGGGATATCTGGCTGTGTCACACACAGAAATAGGGGCTCCCTCAGTCTGTCACTGTCACACACACAGGGAGAGGGGCTCCCTCTGTCTGTCACTGTCACACACACAGGGAGAGGGGCTCCCTCAATCTGTCACTGTAACACACAGGGAGAGGGACTCCCTCAGTTTGTCACTGTCACACACACACACAGGGAGAGGGGCTCCCTCAGTCTGTCACTGTCACACATACAGGAGAGCGGCTCTCTTAGTCTGTCACTGTCACACACACAGGGAGAGGGGCTCCCTCAGTCTGTCAGTGTCACACACACAGGGAGAGGGGCTCCTCAGTATGTCACTGTCACACACACAGGGAGAGGGGCTCCCTCAGTCTGTCAGTGTCACACACAGGGAGAGGGGCTCCCTCAGTCTGTCAGTGTCACACACACAGGGAGAGGGGCTCCTCAGTATGTCACTGTCACACACACAGGGAGAGGGGCTCCCTCAGTCTGTCAGTGTGTCACACACACACACACACACACACACACACACACACACACACACACACACACACACACACACACACACACACACACACACACACACACACACACACACACACACACACACACACACACACACACACACACACACACACACACAGGTATCCCTCAGTCTGTCAGTGTCACACACACAGGGAGAGAGGCTCTCTCAGGCTTTCAGTGTCACACACACAGGTAGAGGGGCTCCCTCCTTCTGTCCGTGACACACACACACACACACACGAACACACACACACACACACACACACACACACACACACACACACACACACACACACACACACACACACACACACACACACACACACACACACACACACACACACACACACACACACACACACACACACACACACGAGAAGGGCTCTCTCAGTCTGTCAGTGTCACACATCTCAGTCTGTCAGTGTCACACACAAAGGGAAAGGGTATCCCTCAGTCTGTCAGTGTCACACACACAGGGAGAGGGTCTCCCTCAGTCTGTCTGTGTCACACATACAGGGAGAGATGCTCCCTCAGTCTGTCAGTGTCACACACACAGGGAGAGGGTCTCCCTCAGTCTGTCAGTGTCACACACACAGGGAGAGATGCTCCCTCAGTCTGTCAGTGTCACACACACAGGGAGAGAGGCTCCCTCAGTCTGTCACTGTCACACACACAGGGAGAGGGGCTCCCTCAGTCTGTCACTGTCACACACACAGGGAGAGTTGATCCCTCCGTCTGTCAGTGTCACACACAAACACACACACACACACACACACACACACACACACACACACACACACACACACACACACACACACACACACACACACACACACACACACACACACACACACACAAGAGTTGCTCCCTCAGTCTGTCAGTGTCACACACACAGGGCGAGGGGCTACCTCAGTCTGTCACTGTCACACACACACAGGGAGAGGGGCTCCCTCAGTCTGTCACTGTCACACACACAGGAGAGGGGCTCCCTCAGTCTGTCCGTGTCACACACACAGGAGAGGGGCTCCCTCAGTCTGTCAGTGTCACACACACAGGGAGAGGGGACCCTCAGTCTGTCAGTGTCACACACACACAGGGAGAGGGGCTCCCTCAGCCTGTCAGTGTCACACACACAGCGAGAGGGGCTCCCTCAGTCTGTCAGTGTCACACACACAGGGAGAGGGGCTCCCTCAGTCTGTCAGTGTCGCACACACACAGGAGAGGGGCTCCCTCAGTCTGTCACTGTCACACACACAGGAAGAAGGGCTCCCTCAGTCTGTCAGTGTCACACACACAGGGAGAGGGTTCCCTCAGTCTGTCAGTGTCACACACTGAGGAGAGGGGCTCCCTCAGTCTGTCAGTGTCACACACACAGGGAGAGGGGATCCTCAGTCTGTCACTGTCACAGACCCAATGGGAGAGGGGCTCCCTCAGTCTGTCAGTTTCACACACACAGGGAGGGGGGTCCCTCAGTCTGTCAGTGTCACACACACAGGGAGAGGGGCTCCCTCAGTCTGTCAGTGTCACACACAAAGGGAAAGGGTATCCCTCAGTCTGTCAGTGTCACACACACAGGGAGAGGGGCTCCCTCAGTCTGTCAGTTTCACACACATAGTATTCAATCCGATTGCAAAAAAGTTAGTAATGTTCAATTAAAACTCACGTTTTACATATATGATCTGCAGGTTTGCTTGTGAAAAGGTTTTCGCTGATGCTTCTGTCCATGTTAATTGGAAAAACTCCCCCAATAATAATGTCTCCAGCCTCGCTCAGATATTCATTCATATTTCCACCAGACAGATTGCATCCTCGCCCTGACCCCCAGCACATACACACTTCCACATCTAATGTGTATAACATCCACATTATAACGGGGAGCAATCTTCCAATTCTGTATAAACAGCAGCTCTGTCTGTGTCTGTGATTCATCTCTAACTCACAGGGAGAGGGGACCCTCAGTCTGTCAGTGTCACACACACAGGGAGAGGGGACCCTCAGTCTGTCACTGTCACACACACAGGAGAGGGGCTCCCTCAGTCTGTCACTGTCACACACACAGAAGAGGGGCTCCCTCAGTCTGTCAGTGTCACACACACAGGGAGAGAGGCTCCCTCAGTCTGTCAGAGTCACACACACATGGAGAGGGGACCCTCAGTCTGTCAGTGTCACAGACACAGGGAGAGGGGACCCTCAGTCTGTCAGTGTCACAGACACAGGGAGAGGTGCTCCCTCAGTCTGTCAGTGTCACACACACATGGAGAGGGGCCCCTCAGTCTGTCAGTGTCACACACACATGGAGAGGGGCCCCTCAGTCTGTCAGTGTCACAGACACAGGGAGAGGGGACCCTCAGTCTGTCAGTGTCACACCCACCCACAGGGGAGGGGCTCCCTCAGTCTGTCACAATCACACACACACAGGGAGAGGGTACCCTCAGTCTGTCAGTATCACACACACACAGGGAGAGGGGCTCCCTCAGTCTATTAGTGACACACACACACACACACACACACACACACACACACACACACACACACACACACACACACACACACACACACACACACACACACACACACACACACACACACACACACACACACACACACACACACACACACACACACACAGTGAGAGGGGCTCCCTCAGTCTGTCTGTGTCACACACAGGGAGTGGGTCTCTCTCAGTCTGTGAGTGTCACACACACAGGAGAGGGGCTCCTTTAGTCTGTCAGTGTCACACACACAGGAAAGGGGCTCCCTCAGTCTGTCAGTGTCACACACATAGTGTCCCCTTAGTCTATCAGTGTCACACAGACAGGAGATGGACTCCTTAAGCCAGTTTTTATAAGTTGTGTAGATGTCCTGGGAATGCAGATTTTAATTACACCATCTCTCATTAATTATCTTATCAAGAATTTGACAACACCCTGGGAATCCGTGCTAATTCCAGAGAATCATGTCTCTATTTTCCTGCTCCACCATTCCCACGAGGGACACATAACAGCAGTGTCAGTGTGACGGCCCTAGCAATGATAGTAAGCAACATATTGTGTCTTGCTTTGGCAGTGAGAGATTTGTCCAGTATATACGCTGTTTAGAATAAGTGTAGGGAGCATATATATTTATAGGCCAGTATCCTCTATTTGCACTCAAGGGACTTAACAATCTTAAAATATAACTTTTAATTTATATTCAAATAAAATATGAAATGGAAGTTAGAAAATTATAGTTTAAAAAAACCCTAATATAAACTTGAGCATTGCACGCTCCTCTTCACACATTTGTAATTTTAGTTATATGTTCTGAGTGATTATATATCATGTGAATTTATAGTGCCTCTCACGGGAGATGTCACACTGGACTCAAACGTATCAACACTTTTTATATTTCTGGGTACTCAATTGAACAATAGGTAGGGGAAAGGGAAGTGAGGGAATAAGCTCAAGCTACTGTCTAAGGAACGGTGCCAAGGGTAAGGGAACTAGTAACATGGACTGTACTTGCCTTGGCAAGAAAAAAGGACCCCTTTAGAACAAGCACTCGTATAGTGATAAATGAAAATAGATAAAATGAACCTTTAATAATATATGGGGTTTAAAGGGAAACACACAACACTTTAAAACCAGAATTAAATAGCTATCTCCCAGTCCTGTGTACCAGACTGGTTGCCATATAAATCTAGGGAACCCTATAATAGCTGGCATATGCAGAATGGATTTTTAGCTTATGCCTCAGTGTGGTGTAAATGTTGGAGCTAGTATAGTGTCTGTCAAAGATGTACCGGACAGACACATATAAGTATACCTACAACTGAATAAATTGTAACTCTAAGAGAGTACTCGCTGGTTAGATAGTGAGTGGTAAGTGCACAGTGTCTCAAAACTCACATACTGGATATATGTAGGGATAAATACATCCAAGAAATGGTACTCAAATCTTCAAGAGTAAACAATATATAAAAAAGGGTCCCTAAAGACGACGCAAAAAATGAGTTAAAATAAAACTATGAAGCTACTGTGTAGCTAGGGAAAAGGCTTCAAGCTGGAAGCCTAAGATACTGCTGCGGCAGCTTTTATTCTTACAAATCACCGGCTTTTACCTAGCTTGTTCCTGGAACGCCACGCTGGTCACCTGGAGCATGTCGTGCTCCTTTTGCTGTCCCAGCCAGGGTCATGCCCGGCTGACGCGCAGTTGATGGGTTTATTGATAATGGTTCGGATTTAAATAGGCTGCAATGCTTCGCGTGTCCGCCAGATGGCAGAAATTCATGAATTGTAATGCGCCGAATCAGTAATGTGTCGGCTTGCAGGTGTTTCGTTTAAAAAAGATACTGTACCACAGTGTGCCATTGTAACTTGGCCTTGAGACTGAAGGAAGAGTTGCCAAAATGTATCAATTTAGGCTTTTCATATTAAAGAAAGACAAAGACCAGTTTCAGTTTGTGTTACACTATTCTCCAGAGACCCACCCGCCATGAGTGTTCAAGAGCAGCCCGCTTTCCTAAAACCTGACAGAAGTTACGCGTATTTGATATGGGCCGCGATTAATGCAACAGAGGATAAGATGGCAACAGTTGCTCAAATTTATCAGTATTTTATCGAAAACTATGACTTTTACAAATTTTCGCCAACTCCTCATACGTGGAAGCGTGCAGTAAGGAAAAGGTTTTGATGAAGCTTGCATGTATCTAAGCGATTTCCAGCCTCACCTGCTGACTACAGGTGGACTAGTCCCGCTGCCAACTATCGACGTGGATGATGAAGAAAGCTGGACTGGCAGTGGACCGGCGCCGGCGCAAGCTGAACGGGAAATTCAATGGTGAGTACTGTCTTGTTGCTGTATGATTTTGGTGGGGCTGGCTGGGTACTTCTTTAGGGGGCTGACCATTACTGTACATTAAAACTTTTCTTTTTTTTTCTTCAGAAAAGAAAACGGCTAATGGGGGGATTTCGATGGATAATATTGTACTGTATGCTGATGTTTTCCAGCCGTACAGTATACTGTGTAATAAACCCGAATAAATAAAACTATGCATTTATTCTACATATTCAGTATCGTTTCATTATGTGTCTTCCACAGTATACTGTACAGTGGTATACAGTGCCTAACATCTATGGGCAAAAAGAATTTTATTCCTAGGTGCCCTAGAACAGAAGTTCCCATGCCAATTGCCCGTGAACTTGACCGCGGCCCTAAGTAGTTCTCACGCCAATTGCGCAAATTTAATGTAAAATAACCCGTTCTGTGAGTCTGAGCGGGTTGAAATTTACCTGGTCCTCATGCGGGAGGACCCTTGCCATAATGGCAAATTATCAGCCTTGCACGACCCCCGGAACCGAACGGTACCAAAAGACAGTTTAAAAGCACATTACCAAAGTGGCTTTTTTTCTGCCATGCAAGTCAATGGCAGAAACCTGAACTTTAACATCACCCTGACTCCGTTCTGTTGCCACGAGAGGGTCTCAATTTGCCATGCAATCCTGCCGCAACTAGGACTACATGGTCACCGAATCTGAGCCCTCTAGGTCTAACAGAACCGGAGTTGTGGGTTCCAGGTTTCTGCTCATTCTGACTTAGCCGGTTCAAAGCTTTCTCCGCCATTGCGCTCAATGGTAGGACCCTCCTCTCCGGCGTGACCCTTTCTCGCCGCCATTACTGCTCGGACCCTGTTGGGGTCAAGTGAGGGGGTTCCTAACATCTAGGGGCAAAATTTTATTTCTAGGTGCCCTAGAACAGAAGTTCCCACGCCAATTGACCTACAGTAGTTCCCACGCCAATTGCCGTAGTTCCTACGCCAATTGCGCGACCAGGCAGTTAAAAAACAGTGCAGCAAGCATCTACATTTGTTACACTGGCAAAGGAGCAAATGGAAACAATGTGAGGCAATTCAACATGTTCTTTTATTGGTGGAGTCAGTACAAAAACATTTATTTACAAATACTGTACAATGTTGAAGCATTTTAAGTAACATCTCCTTTATTAAAGAAACCCAGTACTGTATACAGTACAGTGGGATGGTGCGCAACACTGTCAGTCAGACCTGCACCAGTTCAGTCCTAGAGGGCAGCAAACAGGGCAGGTTTTCAGGGCAACATTGAAAACCGTGCCTGTTTGCGGCCCTCAGGGACTGGAGTTGTGCATGTCCCGTGTAAAAAAACACACAACAACATCTCCAGCGGGTACTGTAGGGCAAAACATCAAAATTAGGCTTTTATTAGCCGGAGGGTTTAAACCAGAAAGACACAGCTTATCTTTCAGCAAAAACAGGGTTAATGGGAGACAAACAAAACAGGCCTATCTCCCATAGGGAGCACTGACCAGGCCAACCCCTACTGCCTATCTATGGGCTGGAGGGCTAGGCCCCTTCACAAAAACGGTTCATACAGTATGTCGAGGACAGTTACCTTTGGCTGCAGTAGGGTCCTGTGTCTGTGTGCAGGGTTTCACTCCACAGTGCTCCATGGGTCCAGAGTCCAGGGTCTAGGGTTCAGGGTCCAAGGTTCAGGGTTCACAGTCCAGGGTCCAGAGTCCTAGATACAGGGTTCAGGGTCCAGAGTCCAGGTTTAAGGGTCCAGAGTCCAGAGTTCAGGGTCCAAGGTTCAGGGTCCAGGGTCCAAGTTTCAAGGTCCATGTTTCAGGGTCCAAGTTTCAGGGTCCAAGTTTCAGGGTCCAAGGTCCAGGGTTCAGGGTCCAGAACCTTCCTGGCCGGAGAGATCTCAGTAGTTGGTCTCTGTGGATTTTGACGCCCCTGGCGGGTCATCGGAGGAGATTAATCCAGCTAGCCCGCTTTGGGAATTAACCTCCTCAGTGCTGCACCCGGCTGTGTGCACGGGATTTCCCTGCCCCAGTCTACGAGCAGGAATCCACCCGGTTACAATGTCCTTTTTGAATGATTCATTTAAATGAAATAGAAAACAATGGGTTTATTAGGGTCTGATCTGGTCTAATGGCAACCTGGGGCTTCATGGGATACAGGTGGAAATCCCCTGCAGGATCTTGAGAACGTTTATTGGGTAACTTGCTCTCTAACGATCTACTGACCAGCTTGATTTGCCATCTGTCCTTGGGGACAGGGGACACATTGGAAAGAGCAGACAGGCTCCGCTCTTATAGCTAACAAAATACAATACAAATGTAGCCCCTACATTTATACTGTGAGCAATGCAACGCTGGTCTGCTCCACCTATCACATGGTACGATGGGGAACGGGAGACGCAGTCCCTGGTCTGCCTGGCAACATATGACAGGAGAGATGGGATTGGATGGAATGTTGGAGCAGGCTGTCAGTATGAAGGACACAGAGAAAGTCCAACTGCCCTTCTGAGAGAGACATACAAAGAGACAGCCCAAGTGACAGTGAGTGGGGCGTCAGAGACAGTCAGACACTCACCGAGGTGACAGAAGAGGATGGTATGAGACTGCTAGCAAAAGACAGGCAGAGAGACAGAGAGACAGAGAGACAGAGAGACAGAGAGGCAGAGAGACAGAGAGACAGAGAGACAGAGAGACAGAGAGAAAGAGAGACAGAGAGGCAGAAAGACAGAGAGACAGAGAGAGAGGCAGAAACAGACAGGGAGAGAGAGATGAGCGAGAGATGAGAGTTGAGAGGGATACACAGGAATAACATTATGAAGTTGAAGGTTCATTCAGAACTTAATCGGGCGCCAAAAACGCACACCTGACAAAAGAAAAAGTATAACAGACCTATCAATAATAAATAATCAAATATATTGCCAGTGCAAGAACGCCACCCTCAGCACGTCCAGGAGCAGCATGGGGAAATCACTCTGGAATTAACGTCCCAAAGTCGGTAGCTGCTCTGGAAAGAGAGGCCAATGGACAAAATCTGATTAAAAGAAAGGAAATCCTATCCCCGGGGAGTTTACAATCCGTAGTGACAGGCGGACGTGACATGGAATAGAGATGGGGCGGGGACATACAGGTGTAGCGCTATTAACTGTCGCCGTGGGCTCAATGTGAAGAGGATGGAGTTCAGGCTGGCGTGGCCGCCTCATGCTCCCTGCTCTCACAGCCCAGCGTGGAGTACATTCCCCAGACAGGACAGGGTGTAGGACTATATCTGGCACATTCCCAGACAGGACAGGGTGTAGGACTATATCTGGCACATTCCCAGACAGGACAGGGTGTAGGACTATATCTGGCACATTGCCAGACAGGACAGGGTGTAGGACTATATCTGGCACATTGCCAGACAGGACAGGGTGTAGGACTATATCTGGCACATTGCCAGACAGGACAGGGTGTAGGACTATATCTGTTACATTGCCAGACAGGACAGGGTGTAGGACTATATCTGGCACATTGCCAGACAGGACAGGGTGTAGGACTATATCTGGCACATTGCCAGACAGGACAGGGTGTAGGACTATATCTGGCACATTCCCGAGACAGGACAGGGTGTAGGACTATATCTGGCACATTCCCCAGACAGGACAGGGTGTAGGACTATATCTGGCACATTCCCCAGACAGGACAGGGTGTAGGACTATATCTGGCACATTGCCAGACAGGACAGGGTGTAGGACTATATCTGGCACATTGCCAGACAGGACAGGGTGTAGGACTATATCTGGCACATTGCCTGGTGGACAGTTTTTCTTCCTCTTCTCCTCTTTTTTTTGTGTTGTGTCCTTTTCTTTCCCCTGTCATATAGGACAGGGGGGCTCATCCCCAGTCCTCAAGACCCCTTCCCCCCCAACAGCTCAGATTTTCAGGATATCCCTGCTTTAGCGCAGGTGGCTCAATCAGAGGCACAGTCAAAGACCTGTGCTGAAGCAGGGACTGATAGAGTCACCTGTGCTGAAACAGGGACTAATTGAGCCACCTGTGCTGAAACAGTGACTAATTGAGCCACCTGTGATGAAGCCGGGACTGATTGAGCCACTTTTGCTGAAGCAAAACCCCTGATGAAGTGTCAAATGACGCGAAACGCGTTGAGGTATTGAGTTTTGTAACTGTTTATTTTCAATATAAAGAATCACATTATTTTACTGTTGTTGCCCTTTCTTTTAGTTTTTCTGTATTCGGCATCTTATTTGATGAACTGTCTGTATGAATATATATATATATATATACACAGTGGTCGACAAATCACCAAAAAATCTACTCGCCGAACAAAAAAATCTACTCGCCACCTAGTACCACACGAGTGCTGCTTGGGCCAATAGGAGCTCGCCACGATGTTAAATCCACTCGCCCGGGGCGTGCAGATATATAGGTTTGTCGAACACTGTATATATATATATATATATATATATATATATATATATATATATATATATATATATATAAAAGAAAAAAGAAGTGAGTGCAACCCGATAGCGAACAAATAATTTAAAAAGGGGGAAGGATGGATATATTCCTGCCACGAAGAAGAATTTCCTCCGTAGAAGAAATGTTGCATGGTTCTCCTGATAAACAGCATATAGTACACGTCTCGATGGTATAAAACGCCTTCCTTTTAGGGGACGAGCTTACTGCTTCCAGCCTGAGTAGTATTCCTGGCACGATCTGGCCTCGATCGTTTCACCACGTGATGACGTAGTGCTGTGTTCAAAGGGGTAGCGTCAGACAGCAGCGTCTGAAGTACTCTCACGTTGCTAGCTGTAAAAATCTAGCCAATACAGGCTGCCTGACATCAAATGACCAATTGGGATCTAAATACTAGATCACCAATAGGAGAGCTCCCTATACAGTATACACAGTATAGTATGTCTTTGTAACATTCACATTCAGTAACCAAGCACTATACCCCTTTTGTATGTGCAATCTACAATGTAATAAGGGCTGTCCTTGTGCTCCAATTGAACCTGGTAGCTTTTTGAAGAGAGTGCACACATCTTTGGACACATTTTGCTGCGTTGGATTTTTGTATTCATTGTATCTTTTTTTCTAGTACACAGGAAACCAGAAACTACTATGTGACGAGTATGTAACTATATACCTCTTTCTCTCCCCCTCTCGCCCTGCCATCCAACTCGCGCTCTCTCTCTCTCTTTCTTAACCTCTCACTTTCTTCCTCACACCCTCTCTCTCCCTTTTTGTGTAGTAACACAGGTGTATCTTCTCACACGTCGTAGTGTTATTGTGAGGCATTTATTAAAGAGTTGTGTAAAGGACATACATACAGATACAGTACACACACACACAAACATGTCTGTGTTTTACATTGTCATATATACAAACATGATACAATTATTGTTTGTGGGTCAGTACAGGAATAGTATTGGAGGCTGCAGAGAGAGATGGAGGTGCAGTTACAGAGCTGTGTGTATGTAGGAATAGCAGTAGAGACTGCAGAGAAGGATGGAGATGCAGTGACAGAGCTGTGTGTACACAGGAATACCAGAGAACACCTCAGAGAAGGATCGAGGTGCAGTGACAGAGCTGTGTGTATGCAGGAATAGCAGAGAACACCTCAGAGAAGGATCGAGGTGCAGTGACAGAGCTGTGTGTATGCAGGAATAGGAGTGGAGACTGCAGAGAAGGATGGAGGTGCAGTGACAGAGCTGTGTGTATGCAGGAATAGCAGAGAATACCTCAGAGAAGGATAGAGGTGCAGTGACAGAGCTGTGTGTATGCAGGAATAGCAGAGAATACCTCAGAGAAGGATAGAGGTGCAGTAACAGAGCTGTGTGTATGCAGGAATAGCAGAGGGGGATGCAGAGAAGGATAGAGGTGCAGCAACAGAGCTTTGTGTACGCAGGAATAGCAGAGGAGACTGCAGGGAAGGATGGAGGTTTAGTGACAGAGCTGTGTGTACGCAGGACTAGTAGAGGAGACTGCAGAGAATTATGGAGTTGCAGTGACAGGGTTGTGTGTACACCGGAATTGCAGAGGAGGCTGTAGGTCAGTACTGAGTGAAGAGACAATCTCCAAAACTTATTCTCTATCCATCTGTGACCTCGATTTAATGGTGGACCTTTTGAATAAACAGTCTAATCTTTGCCTTTACTGGCATGGTTCCTTAGCAGATGATTCTTCGTGTTCACCTGGGGTCTGAAAATGATGATATAGCACTTGGGCAAAAAGATACAGACCACCAGAGCCCAGCTGGAGGACAGAATGGCGAAGACCTCCATGGCCACGGTGTACTTGCCACGGGCACTGAGGGAGGCCGGGATATAGGACACCCAGACACTGAGGAAGGCCAGCATGCTGAAGGTGATGAACTTGGCCTCGTTGAAACTGTCAGGGAGCCGCCGTGCCAGGAAGGCAACAATGAAGCTGATGGTGGCCAGGAGGCCGAGATATCCCAGCATGCACCAGAATGCAATGGAGGAGCCCTCGTTACACCCAAAGATGATTACCCCGGGTTGGGATTGAATGTCAGGTTCTTGGAAGGGAGGGGAAAGGGATAACCATGTCACACACATGCAAAGCTGAATAAAAACACTTGGAATGATGACAAAGTAGGACACCTTTGTCCGTGTCCACTTTCTTAATGTGCTGCCTGGCTTGGTGGCCTTAAAGGCGATGACAACTATAATTGTTTTGGCCAAGACGCAGGAGACACAGAGGGCAAAGACTATGCCAAATGCCACCTGCCTCAGAAGACATTTCTCAGGCTGTGGGTAGCCGATGAAAGCCAAAGAGCAGAGAAAGCCGAGGCACAGGGACACCAGGAGTAGACAACTGAGGAACCAGTTGTTGGCACGGACAATGGGCGTTGTCCTGTGGCAGATGAAAACTCCCAGAATGACAATTGGGATCATTGAAGAGGAGAGGGAAATGGCTGCTATGCTAATACCAAGTGGTTCTTGGTAAGAGAGGAACTGTATGGTCTTTGGGAGGCACCTGTCATGTTGAAGACTTGGCCACATGTCCCAGGAACATCTGTGACACTCCACAGCATCTGGAAGGGGACACTGAGGTCAACTTTTGTCAGGAATTGTATGAGTTTTCCTAAAACATCTGTGACCTTCTTACCTGTTTGGTTGGAAATCTCTCCTTGGGGACATGGGACACACTCAAAACAACAGGCAGCTTTTCCTGGTATGGCCATCTTCCTAAACCCCGAGGTACAACTTGGGCTACAGAGCGAGAGAGGAACCTATGGGAGATTCAATAGATAAAATAAGTCCAAAATTCTACATGTTTATCTATCTATCTATCTATCTATCTATCTATCTATCTATCTATCTATCTATCTATCTATCTATCTATCTATCTATCTATCTATCTATCCATCCATCCATCCATCCATCCATCCATCCATCCATCCATCCATCCATCCATCCATCCATCTATCGATCTAGTATATTTCTCTCTCTCCTTCTCCCTCACACAAACTGTTTATAACACCATCTCTCACTCCTTCTCTCACTCTGTTATCTCTCTGTCTCCCACTGCTTTATCAGCAAGCTGAGTTTGTGGATTTAAACAGTTGTCCTGCATTGAAAAGCCATGCATCCAACCTACTCTATGTATTAGTTCACAGTATAAGGTTTTCTCAGACATACCTGTGTCCCCCCACTGGCCCAAACAATAGCCGCACTATCTACTCTTAAGATCTTTCCATCGGGGGCGCTTGAGAGATAACTTCCCACTTTCACCTGCTCCAAGGAGCCTGTGGCGCTCAGATGCCAGTTCACGATATCGTAGAGGGCTGGGGGGTTCCCTTTAGCATCAAAAAACATCTGGGTCCTGTCTTTGGTCTCAAAGTTTACACCCTTAATGTAATGGAGAAGCTGGAAGAAGTAGATGATGTCAGACATTTAACCAGTGACTAAAAAGGTCAGTCCCACGTAGAAGCAATGTGACCTAATGATAGTGACGACTTTAATGGGTAAAAGGGTCAGTCCAATGTAGGAGCAAACAAACCATAAAAAAGGGAACAAAATCAAGAACTCATTGGTCAGAGCAGATCTGGGAAGCAAATTGTCACATCGAACCTTCAACAGCACACCTAAACTTGGGGCTTACTATTGTTGTAACAGTTACATACTGTAGTCGATGAGGTAGAAAATACATAGATATCCATCACGTTCGACCTGTGTTAAATGAACATGACAGATACTTATTTTATATTTGTATTTACAGTATATTGATAAAGAGAAAGGAAAAAAATAACACCCCAGGAAACATTTGGTACATCCCGGTACACCTTTCCTTTCTAAAAGATGCCCAATCTTTTTTTGAAGATATCTATTGTATCTGACATCACTGTCTCCATGGGTAATGAATCCCACATTGTAACTGTCCTTTCTGTAAAGAACCCTTCCCTGTGTTGCTGGTGAAATCTCCTTTCCTTCAACCTTAAGGGGTGACCCTGTGTCCTTCATAATGCCCTTGGGATGAAATGTGATTGAAATGTGAGATAATCCGGGAAAAAGATATGGGCAGATAATCCTAAAATCTCTAATATTGATCCAGAAGAAGGGAAACAAAACCCACATGTCAAATGGTGTCTAATAAGGTAAAAAATACATCCAATAATTGCAATCAGATGTCTCCCTTGATAAACATCCTTCCCATGTTTACTTATTTGGTATATCCATGTATATCTTTCCTTTCTAAGAAGATGTCCAACCAATAGTTCTTTTGAAATCTCCTTGTATTGACCTTGAATGTATTTATATATTCTTATAAAATTCCCTCTTAGACACCTTTTATCTACAGTAATGTGAACAAATCCAACTTCTCAGCATAACGTAGGTCCTATAGTCCACCCCCTTTTGTAATTTTGTGGCTCTTCTCTGGACTTTCTATAGTTCCATAATTTCTCTTTATGGAGTGATGCCCAAGACTTCAGTGTAGTCTTACTAATGCTTTATAGAGACACGTAATTATGTTTACTTCCCTTCCATCCATTGCCCGTTTAATGCAAGATAACATCTTGTGTCCCTTTGCAGCTACTGCCTGACATTGGGCACTATTCCTAAACCTGCTTTCAACAAGCACTCCTAAATCCTTCTCCATCAAGGAATCCCCCAATTTATCTCCATTTACAGTAATTTTTAAGTTGCCAGTATGTTCTAGTTTCCCTGATGATCATACTATTTTTCTAATGACGATGACCTGTTACATGCTACGTCCCTGGTAGGAGAGATGTGACCTGATAACAGTGACCTTTTTAATGGGTTAAATGGTCAGTCTTGTCCTGCAACAGGATTGGGTTTTTCCCTGCTCTCTGGATGCCAGCACACTTGCCCTAAAAGGAGTTGTGCATTTCTCCCTGTTATGTAATTCCTGTCACTGCCCAGTGTAACTTTGCTACATATGTATCCTTCCCTCCCTGGTTTTTCTGTAGCCTATATGTTCTATTAAGGGACTAGGGTATTCATTTGGGGTGAAAATTAGCATTTGGGTTCCTGGATATATTGAGTGCCGCTCACGCTGGTCTACCAACTAGGACACCACACCCAGAACCCTCCCAGAATCAAGATTACACTCCAGAATCTATACAGGAATGATCATCTTTATACCATTATTTCTACAGCTGCATACAGTTTTTAGCACCATGCATTATACATTTGCTGTGTTTTCTGTAGCCTAGCAACTACAGCACAGACCCCTGTAAATTTCTCCCAGAAACCCTGGTTGTTTGAGTAGTCCATCTATATCCTATGTGTTCAGACTCGCAAATGTCCTTTTGGATCCAGAAGTCTGTGAGTACACACATCTTTCTGCCTTTCCCATACAGGCATTCTTAATGTACCTCTCCCCCACATATGCCACTCACCCCACAGTTCCCCTCATCTGTTGTTATTGTTTGTTTTGCAATTAAATAACAGAAAGAAAGAAGGACTCAGTGTGCATCTATGGGAAGTGAGTTAACCTGCCTGACCCTACATCTTAGTTACAAGGGGCTAGAGGGCCAGAACAAGTCTCATGAGATATTTAGCCTTACTTGCCAAGGTCGAAACGATGAGATGTTGGCACAGGCACCATGATGGAATGGTCCACTTCCGGGCTTACAGTGGAGCAGGCTTTGTAAGGCCCATGCAAAGGCGTAAACTGATATGTACACATTGAAGCTTACTCTCAGATCTGCTTCAATCATGTCGCTGTCCAACTTCTCTCTTCCTGTACATTGTGGAATTGTGATGTTGCCTATCCAGTCATCTAAATTATTCTGGTCCCACCACTTACAAGAGAAAGTCTGTTCCCAAAACTCCCTTATGAATATATAATTTGGGGATTTGGAGGAGTGGAGGGTTTGGAAATACTCAAAGAACCCTGGCATCTGCCCAGAATGGATGGCGAAACCTATGGTGCCCACCAGGACCCTATTAAACTTCTTCTTGGAAAGGAGAGCAGAATTTGACCAAGATTCACTGGCCACCCAAATTTTCCCAGTCACATTCTGCCTCACCAGCTCTTCCACCACTGGCAGAAATGTAACATCAGAAGACAATACCACAACTACATTGGCTGTTGACTCCCTGATGATGCGGACGATGTGGGGAGCATTACTGTCGGATTGGCTGGTCATAATATTCTCAACAAAAGCCACACAAGCCCCGACCTTGACTATCTCCTGCTGGACCACCTGAATCCAAAATTGACCAATATCATTGTCAGTGGCCAGGAGACCAATCCAAGTCCATCCAAAGTGAGACACCAGCTGGGCCAGACCTTGGGACTGAAACACATCACTGGGGATGGTCCGGAAGAAGGACGGGAACAGATTCCGGTCACTGAGGAGAGGGTGGGTTGAAAAATAACTGATCTGTCGAATAAAAATTACAAATGAGAATGAATAGAACTTCTACAAAGTAACATTTGGCGCTGTCTATTTCATTATTAACCAGGGCTTACAGTTGAAAGAGAGACCTGCATGGTTTGGAATGATCTGTACACATGAAGAACAAAAACACGCTCCCTTTATGGAATATGAATCTAGGAAAAAGATTGGCCCCACATATATGGAAAACCCACACACATACTCCCTGCGCCCCTTCCAAATTGGCTGCAATTTATTCATGAGATTTCTACATTTTGAACCTAAATCTCATACGAGAAGAGCCATTTAGGGGCATATTTTGATCCAAAGATGATTCAAGCCTGCCAGGGTAAATTCCAGTTTTGCAGGTGCCTGTAATCAACAAATTGCATTTCTTATTGTCCTAAATGTGTGCTAAACGTGTGATAGTGTCTAAAGGGTTAAATGAATTCTACCTGTGGTTTAATGCAATTAATGACTGACATAAGTCAGCAACAAGGTAACAAGTAGCATTGTGACGGGAAACGGTGAGCGCGCAGGTTTTTTAGTGATACATAATAACACAACACACACATTTCTCTCAAAAATACATCAGAAAAAGGGGGAACGGAAACACAAAGTGATTGTGCCCCTAAAAGAATTCACTAAACTGCACACCACCGGGTGTAAAAAGTAACTTTTAATAAATTGACTTAAAACATATATTACCAAAGATAGGAGTAACGTGAATAAAAATGAATTAAATCAAAAGTGTGACGCATCTATGTCGTCTAGTGTGTATGGTAATAATATCCCAATTAACCAGCTAATGATGGTGGGATATGGAAGGCATAGAATGCAAAAGGTCAGGGTGAACACCCCTCTGTATCAGCTGTTAGACCAGATGGTGAGTATATTGAAAGGTCAGCAAGACCGGATAAATAATAAATGAATGTCCAATCCTCATAACATGAACATAAAGTTGAACAACTCTGCAATAGTGAACTGTCACGTGAAATACAAATCCTGTGAATACAAGAACTGGCATTCACAGTCACAGTGTTAGTGAGTATACAGCATATAGTAGGTGAAAATACCTACACACAGAGGTAGGGGGAATGTAAACAGTACTCGCTGCCTACATAAACCAGACTGAAATAGCCTAGATCTGTGATCTAAACAGACTGACACAGGAACCTACAAAAACTACATTAAAACAGCTCCAAGTAGGAGACTGACAACATTGCACGTCCGACGCGCGTTTCCCTAGCAAAGGAGCTTCTTCAGGGACAAAAAAATAAATAAATGATACATAATAACACAATACACATATTTCTCTCAAAAATACATACTACAACGCCCACCGTTTCCCGTCACGATGCGAAGGGAACCTTGTTACTGGCTTCTGCCTGTTATTAATTGCGCTAAATCACAGGTAGCATTATGCTTCATTCATTTAACCCTCTGGGCACTGTCACATATTTTACAAAGTTAGTCCATAGTACAATAAGAAATGTTTTGTAATGAGTATACTATAGGTACCTGCTAAACTGGAGTTAAACTTAAAGCTAAAATGGCTCATCTGTACCCGTGAAGAAGTGATCTCCGGGGGATCTGAAACCGATGCTCACGTTCCCTCTTATTTCAAGTACGTCAATTTTTAACACACTCGTATCTCTCTTACCTGTGGGAATCTGTACAGTCCCAACATGTGGGCCAATTGGATGGAGCGTGTGGATCCTGAGTCTCCAATGACACCTGCTAGAGTTGACCCTTTGTGACACCGGTAATTGGGGATGCTTCCTTGTTCTCCCGACAGCAGCCAGAATGTCCCCTTTACTATCCGTCTAATACTAGCACAGGAGTCAAATATCTGGAAGCCCAGAGAGATGTTGGGGAGGAGGTCGGGGTTTGAGTTAATCTCTTCTGTAGCAAATATCATCGCTTGCATGCCCTGATACAGCTGGAGATCAAACCTAGAGGGTTATGTGGAAATGTCACAGACAGTGTTAGTGTCCCACACACAAACTAGTGGACTTTGGACTGTATGACCCTCAGACGAGACCACCATAGTAGAGAGACTGAGTAATATTAATGTTATAATGCAGAATAGGGTTAGTTTGAACAATCCAGAATTGTAGTAAGCAAACAGAGCACAGGCTAATGACTTTCTAAATGGAGAAAGAGAAAATAATCCTAGGGCAAACTACAAAACTAGCAGATCCGTTTTAATTGCAAGCTTCAGCCAATACAAGGACTACAGTACATGTACGTACCTACGCGTTTCATGCAAAAGCACTTCATCAAGGTGACACCTACAATTCTGGATTCCTCTCACTGACGGACTGCATGCCACAGATGCTGTGGATGTTCCACCAAGCCAACAGGTAATGGGTCTATGTGGTTGTCAAGAGGACATCACTAGGCACATACCCCTCTCAGCAATGGTCAGCATTTATTGGTGGACACCACATGTGCATCTGGACATTTATTACTATATATTCATGTGACAGAACCACATTGGATTTTGGAGAACCATATTGTACTGCTTAGTTTGAAGAAGATAAACAAAACATCTGGTCAAGATACAGACAAATATAGCGTCAGAAACTTTCAATAACTGCGCAATGGACACTAGACGATGGACAATCAGTAAAGATAAAGACTTCGGCAACACAATTATCTTGACTAACCCCAAGTCTGATAACATAGGAACAAGACCATCCCGTCCTCTACACTAATGCACAGAACGAAGATAGAAGAGAAGTGCTAATGGAAGATAAATGTTAGGGGGTGGTAGATCTGGCTGTGTCACACAAAAACAGAGATAGGGGCTCCCTCAGTCTGTCAGTGTCACACACACAGGGAGAGGGGCTCACTCAGTCTGTCACTGTCACACACACACAGGGAGAGGGGCTCCCTCAGTCTGTCACTGTCACACACACACACACACACACACACACACACACACACACACACACACACACACACACACACACACACACACACACACACACACACACACACACACACACACACACACACACACACACACACACACACACACACACACGAGAGGGGCTCCCTCAGTCTGTCACTGTCACATACACAAGGAGAGGGGCTCTGTGAAGATAGGGGTTGCTGGCATCACAAACTTTTATGAAGCCCAGCTAGCTACCCCTAAATCTATGTAACTTGGCCACCTTTGTAAGGCTTATTATGGCCAAATGTATTTAACATCTGGGGAAGAACAGGGAATGTGTAAATGTATTTCCATATCTGTAAGAATGTATTTCAAAGTCTGTATTAGTTATTACCTGTAAATACAATCCCACAGTTTAGTGAATCACTATTCTTCTGTAAATGTGCTTGGGTGTCAGCCCTGCCAGAAAGCAAATGAGATATTCCATTCCTACTGTCATTTGTATGGAGAAGGCAAGCCACTTAGTTGAAAATTTCTGTAGAATTGATAAGAATATGGACAACGAGGTGTCGGGACTCCTGTGGGGAGGTGAAAGGCTGCGGATCAGATCTGGGAGTAAGCGCATTGTATTGCACAATATTACAAAAAAATGCAGTGACCCGGCGCTCCAGTTACAGACAATATTACAAAAAATGCAGTGACCCGGCGCTCCAGTTACAGACAATATTACAAAAAATGCAGTGACCCGGCGCTCCAGTTACAGACAATATTACAAAAAATGCAGTGACCCGGCGCTCCAGTCAGTATTGTATTGCCCAGACTGATTTAATCAGGGATGGGTTATTCATGCCCACTGGCTGTTGTGGCCCAAACTTAATCAATGTCCAGCAGCCCCCTCCCATGTAAATTAAAGTCACAGAGGGATATATAAAGGAGTGCTAATGATCAGAGAATCAGTTCTACCTTCAGAAGCCTCTGAGAGCAAGAGATGCTAACAGGCAGAGAGACACTCCGGGAGGAATGTGGTGTTCTACAGGCAGAGAAACACTCCGGGAAGGACTGTGGCGTTCTACAGGCAGAGAGACACTCCGGGAAGGAATGTGGCGTTCTACAGGCAGAGAGACACTCCAGGAAGGAATGTGGCGTTCTACAGGCAGAGAGACTCTCCGGGAAGGAATGTGGTGTTCTACAGGCAGAGAGACACTCCGGGAAGGAATGTGGTGTTCTACAGACAGAGAGACACTCCGGGAAGTAATGTGGTGTTCTACAGGCAGAGACACTCCGGGAAGGAATGTGGTGTTCTACAGGCAGAGACACTCCGGGAAGGAATGTGGCGTTCTACAGGCAGAGAGACACTCCGGGAAGGAATGTGGCATTCTACAGACAGAGAGACACTCCGGGAAGGAATGTGGCGTTCTACAGGCAGAGAGACACTCTGGGAAGGAATGTGGTGTTCTACAGGCAGAGAGACACTCCGGGAAGGAATGTGGTGTTCTACAGGCAGAGACACTCCGGGAAGGAATGTGGCGTTCTACAGGCAGAGAGACACTCCGGGAAGGAATGTGGCATTCTACAGACAGAGAGACACTCCGGGAAGGAATGTGGCGTTCTACAGGCAGAGAGACACTCTGGGAAGGAATGTGGTGTTCTACAGGCAGAGAGACACTCCGGGAAGGAATGTGGTGTTCTACAGACAGAGAGACACTCCGGGAAGGAATGTGGTGTTCTACAGGCAGAGACACTCCGGGAAGGAATGTGGTGTTCTACAGGCAGAGACACTCCGGGAAGGAATGTGGCGTTCTACAGGCAGAGAGACACTCCGGGAAGGAATGTGGCATTCTACAGACAGAGAGACACTCCGGGAAGGAATGTGGCGTTCTACAGACAGAGAGACACTCCGGGAAGGAATGTGGCGTTCTACAGGCAGAGAGACACTCTGGGAAGGAATGTGGTGTTCTACAGGCAGAGAGACACTCCGGGAAGGAATGTGGTGTTCTACAGACAGAGAGACACTCCGGGAAGGAATGTGGTGTTCTACAGGCAGAGACACTCCGGGAAGGAATGTGGTGTTCTACAGGCAGAGACACTCCGGGAAGGAATGTGGCGTTCTACAGGCAGAGAGACACTCCGGGAAGGAATGTGGCATTCTACAGACAGAGAGACACTCCGGGAAGGAATGTGGCGTTCTACAGACAGAGAGACACTCCGGGAAGGAATGTGGCGTTCTACAGGCAGAGAGACACTCTGGGAAGGAATGTGGCGTTCTACAGGCAGAGAGACACTCCTGGAAGGAATGTGGCGTTTTACAGGCAGAGAGACACTCCAGGAAGGAATGTGGTGTTCTACAGGCAGAGAGACACTCCGGGAAGGAATGTGGCGTTCTACAGGCAGAGACACTCCGGGAAGGAATGTGGCGTTCTACAGGCAGAGAGACACTCTGGGAAGGAATGTGGTGTTCTACAGGCAGAGACACTCCGGGAAGGAATGTGGCGTTCTACAGGCAGAAAGACACTCCGGGAAGGAATGTGGCGTTCTACAGGCAGAGAGACACTCCGGGAAGGAATGTGGCGTTCTACAGGCAGAGAGACACTCCGGGAAGGAATGTGGCGTTCTACAGGCAGAGAGACACTCCGGGAAGGAATGTGACGTTCTACAGGCAGAGAGACACTCCGGGAAGGAATGTGGCGTTCTACAGGCAGAGAGACACTCTGGGAAGGAATGTGGCATTCTACAGGCAGGGAGACACTCTGGGAAGTAATGTGGCATTCTACAGGCAGAGACACTCCAGGAAGGAATGTGGCGTTCTACAGGCAGAGAGACACTCCGGGAAGGAATGTGGCGTTCTACAGACAGAGAGACACTCCGGGAAGGAATGTGGCGTTCTACAGGCAGAGAGACACTCCGGGAAGGAATGTGGCGTTCTACAGGCAGAGAGACACTCCGGGAAGGAATGTGGCGTTCTACAGGCAGAGAGACACTCCGGGAAGGAATGTGGCGTTCTACAGGCAGAGAGACACTCCGGGAAGGAATGTGGCATTCTACAGGCAGAGAGACACTCCGGGAAGGAATGTGGCATTCGTGACTCTGATCCAGCAAGGAAGAATTGCTAGCCAGTTATACTTGGATACTTCACCATGTTATTTACCCGTAAGTGTTATTTTCAAGTGTTATTTGTGTTAAAGTGTTGTGTTTGCCCGAAAGGGAACACATCTTCAGTTTATTTTATCATTTTGTCCTGTTCAATCAGTGTCCAATATATTCAGCGTGAATTAGGTCTGGTCTACGGTGACAGGCTCCCTCAGGCTCTCAGTGTCACACACACAGGGAGAGGGGACCCTCAGTCTGTCAGTGTCACACACACACACACACACACACACACACACACACACACACACACACACACACACACACACACACACACACACACACACACACACACACACACACACACACACACACACACACACACACACACACACGGAGAGGGGCTCCCTCAGTCTGTCAGTGTCACACACACAGGAGAGGGGCTCCCTCAGTCTGTCACTGTCACACATACAGGGAGAGGGGCTCCCTCAGTCTGTCACTGTCACACACACAGGGAGAGGGGACACTCAGTCTGTCACTGTCACACACACAGGGAGAGGGGCTCCCTCAGTCTCTCAGTGTCACACACACAGGGAGAGGGGCTCCCTCAGTCTGTCACTGTCACACACACAGGGAGAGGGGCTCCCTCAGTCTCTCAGTGTCACACACACAGGGAGAGGGGCTCCCTCAGTCTGTCACTGTCACACACACAGGGAGAGGGGCTCCCTCAGTCTGTCAGTGTCACACACACACAGGGAGAGGGGCTCCCTCAGTCTGTCAGTGTCACACACACAGGGAGAGGTGCTCCCTCAGTCTGTCAGTGTCACACACACAGGGAGATGGGGACCCTCAGTCTGTCTGTGTCACACACACACAGGGTGAGTGGCTTCCTCAGTCTGTCAGTGTCAAACACACAGGGAAAGGGGCTCCCTCAGTCTGTCAGTGTCACACACACAGGAGAGGGGACACTCAGTCTGACACTGTCACACACACAGGGAGAGGGGCTCCCTCAGTCTGACACTGTCACACACATACAGGGAGAGGGGCTCCTTCAGTCTGTCAGTGTCACACACACAGGGAGAGGGGACCCTCAGTCTGTCAGTGTCACACACACAGGGAGAGGGGCTCCCTCCATCTGTCAGTGTCACACACACAGGGAGAGGGGCTCCCTCAGTCTGTCAGTGTCACACACACATAGGGAGAGGGGCTCCCTCAGTCTGTCAGTGTCACACACACAGGGAGAGGGGCTCCCTCAGTCTGTCAGTGTCACACACACAGGGAGAGGGGGATCCTCAGTCTGTCTGTGTCACACACACACACAGGGTGAGGGGCTTCCTCAGTCTGTCAGTGTCACACACACAGGGAGAGGGGCTTCCTCAGTCTGTTACTGTCACACACACAGGGAGATGGGCTCCCTCAGTCTGTCAGTGTCACACACACACAGGGAGAGGGGCTCCTTCAGTCTGTCACTGTCACACACACAGGGAGAGGGGATCCCTCAGTCTGTCAGTGTCACACACATAGTATTCACTCTGATTGCAAAATAGTTAGTAATGTTCAATTAAAACTTACATCTGACATATAAGATCTGCAGGTTTGCTTGTGAAAAGGTTTTCGCTGTAGCTTCTGCCCACGTGAATTGGAAAAGTTCCCCCTATAATAACGTCTCCAGCCCCGCTCAGATATTCATTCATATTTCCACCAGACAGGTTGCATCCTCTCCCTGACCCCCAGCACATACACACTTCCACAGCTAATGTGTATAACCCCCACATTATAACGGGGAGCAATCTTCCAATTCTGTATAAACAGCAGCTCTGTCTGTGTCTGTGATTCATCTCTAACTCACAGGGAGAGGGGCTCCCTCAGTCTGTCACTGTCACACACACAGGGAGAGGGGACCCTCAGTCTGTCAGTGTCACACACAGAGGGAGAGGGGCTCCCTCAGTCTGTCATTGTCACACACACACACACACACACACACACACACACACACACACACACACACACACACACACACACACACACACACACACACACACACACACACACACACACACACACACACACACACACACACACACACACACACACACACACAATGAGAGGGGACCCTCAGTCTGTCAGTGTCACACACACATGGAGAGGGACTCCCTCAGTCTGTTAGTGTCACACACACAGGGAGAGGTGCTCCCTCAGTCTGTCACTATCACACACACAGGAGAGCGGCTCCCTCAGTGTGTTACTGTCACACACACAGGGAGCGGGGCTCCCTCAGTCTGTCACTGTCACACACACAGGGAGAGGCTTCCTCAGTCTGTCACTGTCACGCACACAGGGAGAGGGTTCCCTCAGTCTGTCACTGTCACACACACACACAAAAGGAGAGGGGCTCCCTCAGTCTGTCAGTGTCACACACACAGGGAGAGGGGGTCCCCCAGTCTGTCAGTGTCACACACACACAGGGAGAGGGGCTCCCTCCATCTTTCAGTGTCACACACACAGGGAGAGGAGCTCCCTCAGTCTGTCAGTGTCACACACACATAGGGAGAGGGGCTCCCTCAGTCTGTCTGTGTCACACACACACAGGGTGAGGGGCTTCCTCAGTCTGTCAGTGTCACACACACAGGGAGAGTGGCTTCCTCAGTCTGTTACTGTCACACACACAGGGAGATGGGCTCCCTCAGTCTGTCAGTGTCACACACACACAGGGAGAGGGGCTCCCTCAGTCTGTCACTGTCACACACACAGGGAGAGGGGATCCCTCAGTCTGTCAGTGTCACACACACAGGAGAGGGGCTACCTCAGTCTGTCACTGTCACACACACAGGGAGAGGGGCTCCCTCAGTCTGTCACTGTCACACACACAGGGAGAGGGGATCCCTCAGTCTGTCAGTGTCACACACATAGTATTCACTCTGATTGTAAAATAGTTAGTAATGTTCAATTAAAACTTACATCTGACATATAAGATCTGCAGGTTTGCTTGTGAAAAGGTTTTCGCTGTAGCTTCTGCCCACGTGAATTGGAAAAGTTCCCCCTATAATAACGTCTCCAGCCCCGCTCAGATATTCATTCATATTTACACCAGACAGATTGCATCCTCTCCCTGACCCCCAGCACATACACACTTCCACAGCTAATGTATATAACCCCCACATTATAACGGGGAGCAATCTTCCAATTCTGTATAAACAGCAGCTCTGTCTGTGTCTGTGATTCATCTCTAACTCACAGGGAGAGGGGACCCTCAGTCTGTCACTGTCACACACACAGGGAGAGAGGCTCCCTCAGTCTATCACTGTCACACACACAGGGAGAGGGGACCCTCAGCCTGTCACTGTCACACACACAGGGAGAGGGGACCCTCAGTCTGTCACTGTCACACACACAGGGAGGGGGAATCCCTTAGCCTGTCACTGTCACACACAGGAGAGGGGCTCCCTCAGCCTGTCACTGTCACACACACAGGGAGAGGGGCTCCCTCAGTCTGTCACTGTCACACACACAGGGAGAGGGGACCCTCAGTCTGTCAGTGTCGCACACACAGGGAGAGGTGACCCTCAGTCTGTCAGTGTCACACACACAGGGAGAGGTGCTCCCTCAGTCTGTCACTATCACACACACAGGAGAGGGGCTCCCTCAGTGTGTTACTGTCACACACACAGGGAGCGGGGCTCCCTCAGTCTGTCACTGTCACACACACAGGGAGAGGCTTCCTCAGTCTTACACTGTCACGCACACAGGGAGAGGGTTCCCTCAGTCTGTCACTGTCACACACACACAAAGGGAGAGGGGCTCCCTCAGTCTGTCAGTGTCACACACACAGGGAGAGGGGGTCCCTCAATCTGTCAGTGTCACACACACAGGAGAGGGGATCCCTCAGTCTGTCACTGTCACATACACAGGGAGAGGGGCTCCATCAGTCTGTCACTGTCACACACACACACACACACATAGGGAGAGGGTCTCCCTCAGTCTGTCACTGTCACACACACAGGGAGAGGGGCTCCCTCAGTCTGTCAGTGTCACACACACAGGGAGAGGGGCTCCCTCAATCTGTCAGTGTCACACACACAGGGAGAGGGTCTCCCTCAGTCTGTCAGTGTCACACACACAGGGAGAGGGGACCCTCAGTCTGTCATTGTCACGTACACACAGGGAGAGGGGCTCCCTCAGTCTGTAAGTGTCACACACACACAGGAGAGGGGCTCCCTCAGTCTGTCTGTGTCACACACACACAGGGAGAGGGGACCCTCAGTCTGTCACTGTCACACACACAGGAGAGGGGTTCCCTCACTCTGTCAGTGTCACACACACACACACACACACACACACACACACACACACACACACACACACACACACACACACACACACACACACACACACACACACACACACACACACAGAGGGGACCCTCAGTCTGTCACTGTCACACACTCAGGAGAGGGGACCCTCAGTCTGTCACTGTCACACACACACACACACACACACACAGGGATAGGGGCTCCCTCAGTCTGTCAGTGTCACACACAGGGAGAGGGGCTCCCTCAGTCTGTCAGTGTCACACACACAGGGAGAGGGACTCCCTCAGTCTGTCAGTGTCACACACACAGGGAGAGGTGCTCCCTCAGTCTGTCACTATCACACACACAGGAGAGGGGCTCCCTCACTGTGTTACTGTCACACACACAGCGAGCGGGGCTCCCTCTGTCTGTCACTGTCACACACACAGGGAGAGGCTTCCTCAGTCTTACACTGTCACGCACACAGGGAGAGGGTTCCCTCAGTCTGTCACTGTGACACACACACAAAGGGAGAGGGGCTCCCTCAGTCTGTCAGTGTCACACACACAGGGAGAGGGGGTCCCTCAATCTGTCAGTGTCACACACACAGGAGAGGGGATCCCTCAGTCTGTCACTGTCACATACACAGGGAGAGGGGCTCCATCAATCTGTCACTGTCACACACACACACACACACATAGGGAGAGGGTCTCCCTCAGTCTGTCACTGTCACACACACAGGGAGAGGGGTTCCCTCATACTGTCAGTGTCACACACACAGGGAGAGGGGCTCCCTCAATCTGTCAGTGTCACACACACAGGGAGAGGGTCTCCCTCAGTCTGTCAGTGTCACACACACAGGCAGAGGGGACCCTCAGTCTGTCATTGTCACGTACACACAGGGAGAGGGGCTCCCTCAGTCTGTAAGTGTCACACACACACAGGAGAGGGGTTCCCTCACTCTGTCTGTGTCACACACACACACACACACACACACACACACACACACACACACACACACACACACACACACACACACACACACACACACACACACACACACACACACACACACACACACACACACACACACACACACACACACACACACACACACACGAGGGGATCCCTCAGTCTGTCACTGTCACAAACAAAGGGAGAGGGGCTCCCTCAGTCTGTCAGTGTCACACACACACACACACACAGGGAGAGGAGCTACCTCAGTCTGTCAGTGTCACACACACAGGGAGAGGGGACCCTCAGTCTGTCACTGTCACACACACACAAAGGGAGAGGGGCTCCCTCAGTCTGTCAGTGTCACACACACAGGGAGAGGGGGTCCCTCAGTCTGTTAGTGTCACACACACAGGAGAGGGGATCCCTCAGTCTGTCACTGTCACATACACAGGGAGAGGGGCTCCATCAGTCTGTCACTGTCACACACACACACATAGGGAGAGGGTCTCCCTCAGTCTGTCACTATCACACACACAGGGAGAGGGGCTCCCTCAGTCTGTCACTGTCACACACACAGGGAGAGGGGCTCCCTCAATCTGTCAGTGTCACACACACAGGGAGAGGGTCTCCCTCAGTCTGTCAGTGTCACACACACAGGGAGAGGGGACCCTCAGTCTGTCATTGTCACGTACACACAGGGAGAGGGGCTCCCTCAGTCTGTAAGTGTCACACACACAAAGGAGAGGGGCTCCCTCAGTCTGTCTGTGTCACACACACACAGGAGAGGGGCTCCCTCAGTCTGTCAGTGTCACACACACACACACACACACACACACACACACACACACACACACACACACACACACACACACACACACACACACACACACACACACACACACACACACACACACACACACACACACACACACACACACACACACACACACACACACGGAGAGGGACTCCCTCATTCTGTCAGTTTCACACACACAGGAGAGGGGATCCCTCAGTCTGTCACTGTCACAAACAAAGGGAGAGGGGCTCCCTTAGTCTGTCAGTGTCACACACACACAGGGAGAGGAGCTACCTCAGTCTGTCAGTGTCACACACACAGGGAGAGGGGACCCTCAGTCTGTCAGTGTTACACACACAGGGATATGGGCTCCCTCAGTCTGTCAGTGTCACACACACAGGCAGAGGGGCTCCCTCAGTCTGCAAGTGTCACACAGAGTGTTCCCTCAGTCTGTCAGTGTCACACACATAGTATTCACTCTGATTGCAAAAAAGTTAGTAATGTTCAATTAAAACTTACGTCTGACATTTAAGATCTGCAGGTTTGCTTGTGAAAAGGTTTTCGCTGAATCTTCTGTCCACGTTAATTGGAAAAGCTCCCCCTATAATAACGTCTCCAGCCTCGCTCAGATATTCATTCATGTTTACACCAGACAGATTGCATCCTCGCCCTGACCCCCAGCACATACATACTTCCACAGCTAATGTGTATAACATCCACATTATAACGGGGAGCAATCTTCCAATTCTGTATAAACAGCAGCTCTGTCTGTGTCTGTGATTCATCTCTAACTCACAGGGAGAGGGGGCCCTCAGTCTGTCACTGTAACACACACACAAACAGGGAGAGGGGACCCTCAGTCTGTCACACACACACACACAGGGAGAGGGGACCCTCAGTCTGTCACTGTCATACACACAGGGAGAGGGCTCCCTCAGTCTGTCAGTGTCACACACACAGGAAGATGGGCTCCCTCAGTCTGTCAGTGTCACACACACAAGAAGAGGGGCTCCCTCAGTCTGTCAGTGTCACACACACAGGGAGAGGGGCTCACTCAGTCTGTAAATATCACACACAAATAAAGGGAAAGCGGCTCTCTCAGTCTGTCAGTGTCACACACACAGGGAGAGCGTTTCTCTCAGTCAGTGACTGACACACACACAGGGAGAGGGGTCCCTCAGTCTATCAGTGTCACACACACACAGGGAGAGGGGCTCCCTCAGTCTGTCAGTGTCACACACATAGTGTCACCTTAGTCTATCAGTGTCACACAGACAGGAGATGGACACCTTAAGCCAGTTTTTATAAGTTGTGTAGATGTCCTGGGAATGCAGATTTTAATTACATCTCTCATTAATTATCTTATCAAGGAAATGACAGCACCCTGGGAATCAGTGCTATATCTAGAGACTCATGTCTCTATTTTCCTGCTCCACCATTCCCACGAGGGACACATGACAGCAGTCTCAGTGTGACGGCCCTAGCAATGAGAGTAAGCAACATATTGTGTCCTGCTTTGCAGTGAGAGATTTGAATGTCCAGTATATTCGCTGTTAAGAATAAGTGTAGGGAGCATATATATTTATAGACCAGTATCCTCTATTTGCACTCAAGGGACTTAACAATATTACAATATAACTTTTAATTTATATTCAAATAAAATATGAAATGGAAGTTAGAAAATTATAGTTTAAAAAAACCCTAGTATAAACCTGAGCATTGCTCCCTGCCCTTCACACATTTGTAATATTAGTTATATGTTCTGAGTGATTATATATCATGTGAATTTATTGTGCCTGTCACAGGAGATGTCACGCTGGACTCAAACTTATCAACACTTTTTATATTTCTGGGTACTCAATTGAACACAACAAGGAGCCGAATACATTGCGATTTATTTCCTTACTAGACAATCACACGACAACCTCAGAATACACTTAATACCACACTTACTGGGATGGGGAAACTAAATAAATTGTCCTTTGCGAGAAAGCGCACGAAATGCAGTCTCTGATTTAAAAGTCCCGTTGGCTAGTTCGCAAGTTGACGATCTAATAACTTGGCCAAATCAAAGAATGTCGTTGTTGTTCATAGGGATTTGTTCGGGAGTCCCCAGGACTAATGAATTCCAACGTTTAGGGTAAATTATTGGTTTCTATGGTTTTAACCCCTTGTGTACGGGATCCGCTGCCTCTGTGCTTGAACGAAGTCCTGCGTGAAGCGTAGTTACATCATGAATGGTATATTGATCACATCTGAAACACACTGGGGGATATTCTGGCGGGCACAGTTATAGGCTGTTCCAGGCTATCCTTAACATGTGCACCCAATCCCTTCCGTGTGAATATTTCACCCACCAATGACCACAAAACCGGGCAAAAAAGGCATTCCGGTTTGCAAAGTGCATGTGTCGGCTTGACACCCATGCAATTTAGCACGCCTGGGATACACCTTTTCTTGCTGCCCCTTAGTCTGGGGTTTGGCCCCAAGGTGTCAATGACCCGGGACATGGTACTTATCAGGATTCCAGCCATGTTTACACTTTGGTGCTCTGAGGTTTTTCATCCCTGTCACTTCGCTAGACTGAGGTTCTATGACTTAGCGGGACCTCTTTGAAGTACAGGAAAGAAAATACCCTCATCTCATTCACCTCCAGCATATTTGCATGTCAGAGGATTTTTCCCGGGCTTACAGAAAAAACTGTTCCTGCCTGTACATTTTAAATTCATAGTTTTATACACTTTATTAAAAGTTAATGCTCCCGGTGTACCACGACTGTTATTTATACATGAATATTTGTGTTTTATTTATTTATGCTTGCACACCAAAAACCAGGGTGCTGGGTGCCTCAGTTCACGAGTTAGCCCCCTTAATTGAAGAGGGCTTACTTGTGGGGTGTCAAGTTCACCTACTTCTCACGGCAATTGACCAACTTCCCACGGCAATAGACTTTCTGCCTTTCAAGTTACGGGGCTAACAAAGTACGGATACAGTACATTTTATCGAGAATTCCACTTCAAATCTAACCACAAGCCAATTATTCAATTGACTTGTGGTTACGGGGTCGAACAGATAGAAATGGATACCCATACTTCAAACAGACCACTAACCGCAGGCACGCTTCTTCAATCAATGCTGGCTTTGGTGCTCACTACTCCATCTTGTGTCTCAATAGAATATAGCAGGCATTACATTCACTTCTGTTACAGCAGGCAGAGAACAGCCTGCAAATGGGGGGTTAAGAAGGCTGGGACAGGGCAAATAGAGCAGTGCAGTGTAAATACTTTTAACCCCTTCCTTTAAAAATGCAAGTTGGGGTTAATCAGCGGGGTATAATCCCTTTATTTAGGCCTGATTACGCCTGCTCTCGCTACAGGGGACCAGCACTTATAACACCTTTTTATACTTAACCGTGATCCTTCACTGGGCAAAACAAGGTAGTGGAATAAAATGCGTTTTATTTCTGGTGAAACCCCGCGGACACACAATGAATATACAAAATAAAGGAGGAATACACACTTACTGGGGGTCTGGGGGCGAAATCTAGCCTCAAATAGGTGCAGGGCACCTGCTTCGGAAGGCTTACCCTGACTGGGACCTCGTTCTTGGCTTTGCGGTCCTCTTTTCGGGGAGAATACCCAACTGCGACCTCAACGTTCTACTATGAGAACTTGGACCTGGCATCTGACTTAGGGGTCTATGCAGTAAGCGGCGAAAAAGCACTTTCGGCAGGGGTTTGAACTCGCCATGTTTTTGGTGGGTTTACTCTCACGGTATGCAGGAAGGTCCGAATACCTGCGACAGCAACATTTCAAAACATGGGGAGTACCAGGTGGCGAGACCATCTGCCTGCACTACACTAGTCTCCAAACACACATATCAATAAAAAATAATTCATTACAATAGCGGCTATCAGCTATGGTAATGAACCTGCATTAATGGCATTTTTATTAATAGTGTGCAGGTGTGTGTGTTGTATATTGCATAATAAAAATATAGAGAACTTGAAATGCTTATGTGGCCCTGGTCCCCTGGTCTCCCGTTTCTTCCCCCCTTACCACCACAGTCGTGGGGACGTGCGGGTGGCAGCGGGCTTGCCTGCGGCTCCTCTGCAGGGCGCCGCCATGTTGGAGTGCGCGCGCACGAGTGGAGGTTCGCACAAGCGCTAGACAAGCTCCGGCGGACATTACCCTGTCACACATGCACAGTACGCTAGGCGCACAAGGGGGCTGATAGGGAAAGGCTCCTAGGGGACTACAGCCTCCAGCCTGCACAGGGGTAAGCGTACACGTGGCCAAGCAAAGCCAATAGGAAGGCAAGGATCTCGGCAAGCAAGAGATACATTTGGCGCGCTAGGAGAGCCATGGCAGTTGGTGCTGGGACAGGATAACAGGATAGGGGTAGGAAGTATGTGTGCAGGGGTCCGTGACACTATGCACTAGGCCAGATTCCCCCTAGGCCCAAGCTAGGCCCCGACTCCCCTGATAAGGTTGTGGCAGCTACAGGGACCGGCCCTTAGTTAGGGATACTGCCCCATTGGCTGTTTATATTAGGGACTCTGCTGAAACACTGCGCAGCACTGAGGCATGGTGATCTGGGACCAGATCACCCTGCCAAGCCAAGAGACATTCCAAAGTTGGACACTCCAGCGGGATACCACACTACGCGGTGGTGGACTCCTCACTGATGCCCACGTCATTGGATCAGACGGATCCTAATTGATAAGTCGGCCGCACCAAGTAATGGAGCACCTGTCATGTACCTTCATCAAGTGCACCAACACACACAGTACGGTGGCATCGCTGATCACATATAGAGGGTGGGGTCTTTTTCTTGTGGACACTTATTTGGTAGAGTCCGCAAGGGCCTCATACGGTACTGTGGGGACTGTGTACAAGAGAGGGGGTACATTGGTGGGTGGTTACGGCCGCTATAGACATGAGGGAAGCTGTAACCAATATGCACAACATATGTTGCTTTAGTAAACTCTTCTTTTATGTTACACTCAGTGTGGTTACTGTGTGATCGTGTATGCCTATATGTATATGGGTCCTGTAACGGGCAAATCCACATAGTAGGATCCGTTACAGGTGGAGGCGCTGACCAAGATCGTTCCAGAATACACCCCAGGCTCCCTGCAAGGCTCCCCAATCGGTGGATCCAGAATGTCTCCCTCATCAGCAATTCAAGATCCCTGTCTCCACCCCCCCTCCAATGTTGACGTGCTCTATCACCATGAAAGTTAAACCAGCTGAATCCCTATTGTGAAACCCCAAAAAATGATTGGATACACTGTGGGTGATGAATTGCCTTTTCATGCTGCTCAGATGTTCAACGATTCTAGTTCTAATTGGTCTCACCGTTTTACCCACATATTGAAGTTTACACGGACATTCCAATATATATATTACGTGGTCTGACCTGCAAGTTATACACGTATTTACAGTAAAGACTTCACCCGTGATATTGGAACAGAAGTTGTTACTATTAGGGGATTGGAACTGACAGGCCCGGCACGTCTTGCAACCAAAAAAACCCTTACTATGGTTCAGTTAATTATTGAGTTGTTTTTGCCTCAATGCGCTGGGGGCCAATTTATTTTTTCGATTACTCGTTCTCCTAAATGACACATTCGGTTTATCAGGGATTTCTGCCCCTAAAACGGGGTTATTTTTCAATATATCCCAGTGTTTGTTAACAATATTTATAATTTTTTTGGCCTCTTTGTTATAACCTGTAAGAAATGCAAAATCAAACTTCCCAACATTCTTCTTTTTATTTGTATTTGGCTGTAATAAATCTCTCCTTTCTCGTACATCTGCTTCAATATAAGCTTTATCTATTGTCTCCTTCCTATATTCCTTCCCCAAAAATCTATTACGCATGAGATCTGCTTGTGTTAGAAATTGATCCCTATCCATGCAGTTTCTCTTAATCCTAGTGAATTGTCCTAATGGAACGTTGTCCATCTATCTAGGCAGATGGCAACTGGACCTTAGGATGTAGTTGTTTTGATCAATCTCCTTGAAATAGGTCTTAGTTTTAATTTCATTGTTCTGTATATAAACTGTTAAGTCAAGGAAAAGTATCTGATCCCTACTACTCTGGGTGGTGAATTTTAGATAACTTGTGTTCACATGAATTTTTTTCCAAAAACTTTTGAAGGTCTTCCTCTGTCCCCTTTCATGCTAAAAATACATCGTCAATGAAAGGATGCCAGAGGACTAGGCCCTCACCGAGCTCGTCTCCAGACCTGATGTATTCGCTTTCCCAGACTGCCATAAACAGATTGGCAAAGCTCGGTGCAAACCTAGTCCCCATTACCGTTCCATAATTTTGTAAATAGTCATCTCACCGTACCAAAAGAAGTCCACTCCCCAGCAGCCCAGAGACAAGTCCTGTGATGTCTACTCCTGCAGGAAATAAGGTAAGGACACAATATGGGGTGGGGGGCGGGGGAGGGGTTGATGATGGTGAGATGAGATGACGAGGAGAGGAGATGAGATGATGATGGGGGGAAATAAGATGATAATGATATTTGGGGGGGATGGGAATAAGATGATGATGAGGGCCAGCCTGGGGAGATGAGATCATGATGATGGGAAGCCAGGATGAGATGATTATGGGTGTATATTTTATATGTAAATGCAGCTGTGACAGCCCCCCGGCTGGGGCAGCTGTGACAGCACCTACACTTTGAGGTGGAGAGTTGTGACGGTGAAGGGGTACCCAGGCCATTAAATAAAGGCATTTTGCTCGGCTGGGTTCCCCTGAGTCAAATAAAGTGTCTTTAAAGTGTCTGTAAAGTGTCAGTTCTGCAGCCCAGGACTGGCTGCAGTTCTATTAATATGTGAGAATATGTCTAAAATGAGCCCGCTAGGAATAAGGGGCCTCTAGCGCTGTTTAAAGGGTTAACTGAATAAACGTGTCTGTGGTTATGTGGTCGCGCCAGGCATTACAACACTGTATCACTGTGTAATCGCAGAGAAGCCAGGAAAGCCTTAGCCGCCAGTTAAATTGGTTAAGTGGTCTGCGGTCAGGGAAAGACGCCAGATCGCAACATTGTATAATGTGGTCTCGTCATTCAATTAGGGGGAATTGGTAAAGTACGTCTGCGGTAATCGATTGAGGCCGGGGATTGCAACATTGCATCCCAACCGCAAACCGCAGACCGGGGATAATTTTAACCACAGACCACATCATACCCTTCACCCAATTAAGCAGCTAACTTTGGATAGGAAAATCCTAGCTTTCTAATTTTTGGTGTGCAGAGGGCTAGGAGGTAGACATATCATATAATATAGTTATTAGAACTGTAATATTTATTTAAAAGGTATAAATGGGAAATAGCTGGGAGTTTAATACTTTAAAGTTATAGGAACCACGACATTTGCATTTCAGTCTGGCAGGACAGTGGATACATTAAGCAGTCACCATTGTAACGTGTGGTCAGGGATGAGTCATGCATAAAGTCAGTCAGGACTTCTGAGACCCCCTGTGGCGCAGGCTCCAGAGTGTCTGCAAAAGTCTGTGGCTTCAAAAGACACCGACCGGGGTCAAGTTCTAAGCGTCAGGAACTGTATGTAAACTGTTTGCCTAGCAGAGGTCCGGGCATCCTGTGGAAAGGTAGACTTTCTGCCGCCGTGCAGGGGGGCTTGGTCAGGTATGCTAAGCAGGTTAAGTGTGAAGTTAGCGCATGACCCTCAGCATACCGTGAAGCCCTTTGCCCGGTTACAGGAACTACTGGCAATCTTGCCATTGGGTGGGAATTTAATTCCCACGCCAAGATTGGCTGTGTATTACCCAGATGGCTTCCACAGGCTTATAATACCCTCCCAAGCCTATCGGGTGTGTGTTCTACATCGTGTATCTGTGTGTCATCGGAAACGACAGCGTGCGGTACAAAGACGTTTCATCGCAGCCCAGGATTGAGTTGGGAACTAATTCTGCAAGTGCAGAACGAAGATACTTCTTTCGGTGGAGAAATAGGGGCTGCAAGCAGCGCCCCTAACCAAAGACAGTTCTGCGTCTCTTGTTCGCTTATTAACCCCGCTCCTGGGAATTAATACCTAGAGACTGCATTTCGTGGACTTTCGTTCTGGAAACCAATTATTTCGTTTGACCCCATTCCAGTAAGTGTTATTTTGTGTTATCTTGTAAATTATGATGTGCGTGTTTCTCATGTGAATAAATACAATTTATTTTATCTCCCGTTTTGTCAATCAAAGGATCCAGGTATATTTTCATAAGGTAAGCACTGGTCTCCCGTGACAGATATCATTGGATGAAAAGTCACTGGGGTTTTTCGTTTGCCTTCCTCTGGATTAATAAGTAAGTATTGATATAGGATAAAGTATCGGTCGTCTAAATTTAGCATAGGTTGAACTTGATGGACACATCTTTTTTTAAATCTCATCTTTGTGACGAGTATGTAACTATATACCTCTTTCTCTCCCCCTCTCGCCCTGCCTTCCAACTCGCTCTCTTTATTAACCTCTCACTTTCTTCCTCACACCCTCTCTCTCCCTGTGTGTGTTGTAACACAGGTGTCTCTTCTCACACTTTGTAGAGTTATTGTGAGGTATTTATTAAAGAGTTGTGTAAAGGATACATACATACAGATACAGTACACACACACACAAGCATGTCTGTGTTTTACATTGTCATATATACAAACATGATACAATTACTGTTTGTGGGTCAGAACAGGAATAACATTGGAGGCTGCTGAGAGGGATGGAGGTGCAGTGACAGAGCTGTGTGTACACAGGAAAAGTAGCAGAGACTGCAGAAAAGGATGGGGATGCAGTGACAGAGCTGTGTGTATGCAGGAATAGCAGAGGAGGCTGCAGAGAAGGATAGAGGTGCAGTGACAGAGCTGTTTGTACACAGTGATAGCAGAGGAGACTGCAGAGAAGGATGGAGGTGCAGTGACAGAGATATGTGTACACATGAATAGCAGAGGGCACCTTAGAGAAGGATGGAGTTGCAGTGACAGGGCTGTGTGTACGCAGGAATAGAGAGTAGGCTGTAGGTCAGTACTGAGTGAAGAGACAATCTCCAAGACTTATTCTCTATCCATTTGCGACCTCCATTTAATTGTGGACTTCCTGAATAAACAGTCTACTCTTTGTCTTTACTGGCATGGGTCCTTAGCAGATGCTTCTTCGTGTTCACCTGGGGTCTGAAAATTATAATATAGCACTTGGGCACAAAGATACAGACCACCAGAGCCCAGCTGGAGGACAGGATGGCAAAGACCTCCATGGCCACGGTGTACTTGCCACGTGCACTGAGGGAGGCTGGGATATAGGACACCCAGACACTGAGGAAGGCCAGCATGCTGAAGGTGATGAACTTGGCCTCGTTGAAACTGTCAGGGAGCCGCCTGGCCAGGAAGGCAACAATGAAGCTGATGGTGGCCAAGAGGCCGAGATATCCCAGCATGCACCAGAATGCCATGGAGGAGCCCTCGTTACACCCAAAGATGATTACCCCGGGTTGGGTTTGAATGTCGTGTTCTTGGAAGGGAGGGGAAATGGACAACCACATCACGCACACGCAAAGCTGAATGAAAATGCTTGGACCGATGACAAAGTAGGACACCTTTGTCCTTGTCCACTTTCTTAATGTGCTGCCTGGCTTGGTGGCCTTGAAGGCGATGACAACTGTAATGGTTTTGGCCAAAACGCAGGAGACACAGAGGGCAAAGATTATGCCAAATGTCACCTGCCGCAGAAGACATTTCTCAGGCTGCGGGTAGCCGATGAAAGCCAAAGAGCAGAGGAAGCAGAGGGACAGGGACACCAGGAGTAGACAACTGAGGAACCAGTTGTTGGCACGGACAATGGGCGTTGTCCTGTGGCAGATGAAAACTCCAAGAATGCCAATTGGGATCATTGAAGAAGAGAAGGAAATGGCTGCTATGCTGATACCAAGTGGTTCTTGGTAAGAGAGGAACTGTATGGTCTTTGGGAGGCACCTGTCATGTTGAAGACTAGGCCACATGTCCCAGGAACATCTGTGACACTCCACAGCATCTGGAAGGGGACACTGAGGTCAACGTTTGTCAGGAATTGTATGAGTTTTCCTAAAACATCTGTGACCTTCTTACCTGTTTGGTTGGAAATCTCTCCTTGGGGACATGGGACGCACTCAAAACAACAGGCAGCTTTTCCTGGTATGGCCATCTTCCTAAACCCCGAGGGACAACTTGGGCTACAGACCGAGAGAGGAACCTATGGGAGATTCAATAGATAAAATAAGTTTAAAATTCTACATGTCTATCTATCTATCTATCTATCTATCTATCTATCTATCTATCTATCTACCTACCTATCTATCTATCTATCTATCTATCTACTGCACCGACACACTTTATTCGAGCAAATACCCAGTATGTACCTGGCAGATACCTGGAATGCGCCGCTCCTCACCTCTGACAAGCCCCGTTGCGTTTGCCTTCCCAGCCTGGGTTCATGCCTGGCTGACGGGCGGCTGATCTGTTAAATGATAATGATTAGGATTTAATAGGCTGCATTGCTTCGCGTGTCTACCAGATGGCATAAATTCATGAATTGTAATGCAGTATATATATATACTGTGCAGTATTGCAGCCAGCGGGAATAAAATGCTTCAATCCCTGCCTGGAAAATAACCCAATGCACTCGGGCAGAAAACAGTCACAAACCTCAATACACCCGGGTATACCCGAATTCGTGGGACTAGCCGAGCTCGAATAAAGTGTGTCGCCAGTCTATCTATCTATCTATCTATCTATCTATCTATCTATCTATCTATCTATCTATCTATCTATCTATCTATCTATCTATCTATCTATCTATCTATCTATCTATCTCCTCTCTCTATCTATTTCTACAGTATATTTCTCTCTCTCCTTCTCCCTCACACAAACTGTTTATAACACCATATGTCACTCTGTTTTCTCTCTGTCTCCCACTGCTTTATCAGCAAGCTGAGTTTGTGGATATAAAAAGGTTCCCTGGGTTGAAAAGCCATTCATCCAACCTACTCCATGTATTAGTTCATAGTATAAGGGTTGCTCAGACATACCTGTGTGTCCCCACTGGCCCAAATAATTGCCGCACTGTCTACTCTTAAGATCTTTCCATCGGGGGCGCTTGAGTCATAACTTCCCACTTTCACCTGCTCCAAGGAGCCTGTGGCGCTCAGATGCCAGTTCACGATATCGTAGAGGGCTGGGGGGTTCCCTTTAGTATCGAAAAACATCCGGGTCCTGTCTTTGGTCTCAAAGTTTACACCCTTAATGTAATGGAGAAGCTGGAAGAAGAAGAGGATGTCAGACATTTAACCAGTGAATTAAATTGTCAGTCCCACGTAGAAGCAACGTGACCTAATGATAGCGACGACTTTAATGGGTTAAAGGGTCAGTCCAATGTAGGAGCAAACAACCCATAAAAAAGTGAACAAAATCAGGAACTCATTGGTTAGAGCAGATCTGGGAGGCAAATTGTCACATCGAACCTTCATCAGCACACCTACATTTGGGACATACTATTGTTGTAACTATTAAATAGTCGATGAGGTAGAAAAGACATAGATGTCCATCACGTTCAACCTGTGTTAAATGAACATGACAGATACGTATTTTATATTTGTATTTACAGTATATTGATAAAGAGGAAGGGAAAAAAAACCCAGGAAACATTTGGTATATCCCGGTACACCTTTCCTTTCTGAAAAGATGCCCAATCTTTTTTTAAGATGTATATTGTATCTGCCAGTGTGCATCTAAGGGAAGTGAGTTAACCTGCCTTACCCTACCTCTTAGTTACAAGGGGCAAGAGGGCCAGAACAAGTCTCATGAGATATTTAGCCTTACTTGCCAAGGTCGAAACGATGAGATGTTGGCACAGGCACCATGATGGAATGGTCCTCTTCCGGGCTTACAGTGGAGCAGGCTTTGTAAGGCCCATGCAAAGGCGTAAACTGATGTGTACACATTGAAACTTATTCTCAGATCTGCTTCAGCCATGTCGCTGTCCAGCTTCTCTCTTCCTGTACATTGTGGAATTGTGGCGTTACTTATCCAGTCATCTAAATTCTTCTGGTCCCACCACTTACAAGAGAAAGTCTTTTCCCAAAACTCCCTTATGAATATATCATTTGTGGATTTGGAGGAGTTGGAGGAGTGGAAATACTCAAAGATACCTGGCATCTGACCAGAATGGATGGCAAAACCTATGGTGCCCACCAGGACCCTATGGAACTTCTTCTTGGAAAGGAGAACAGAGGTTGACCAAGCTTCACTGGCCACCCAAATTTTCCCAGTCACATTATGCCTCACCAGTTCTTCCACCACCGGCAGAAACGCAATATCGTAAGACAACACCACAACTACATTGGCCGTTGACTCCCTAATGACACGGACGAGGTGGGGAGCATTACTGTTATGTTGTCCGGTCAAAATGTTCTCAACAAAGGCCACGCAAGCCCCGACCTTGACTATCTCCTGCTGTACCACCTGAATCCCAAATTGACCATAGTCATTGTCAGTGGCAAGGAGACCAATCCAAGTCCATCCAAAGTGAGACACCAGCTGGGGCAGACCTTTGGACTGAAACTCATCACTGGGGATGGTCCGGAAGAAGGACGGGAACAGATTCCGGTCACTGAGGAGAGGGCTGGTTGAATAATAACTGATCTGTCGAAAAAAATTACAAATGAGAATGAAAAGAACGTCTACAAAGTAACATTTTGCGCTGTCTTTTTCATTGCTAACCAGGGTTTACAGTTGAAAAAGAGACCTGTGTGGTTTGGAAAGATCTGTACACTTGAAGAACAAAAACACGCTCCCTTTATGGAATATGAATGTAGGAAAAAGATTGGCCCCACATATATGGAAAACACATACACAATCCCTGCGCCCCTCCCAAATTGGCTACAATTTATTCATGAGATTTCTACATTTTGATCCTAAATCTCATACGAGAAGAGCCATTTAATGGCATCTTTTGATCCAAAGATGATGAAGCCTGCCAGGGTAACCTCCAGTTTAGCAGGTGCCTGTAATCAATAAATTGCATTTCTTATTGTCCTATGTGCTAAACGTGTGATAGTGTCTAAAGAGATAAATGAATGAAGCATAATGCTACCTGTGATTTAGTGCAGACATAAGTCATTAACAAGGTAACAAGTAGCATCGTGACGGGAAACAGTGAGCGCGCAGGTTCCTTAGTGATACATATTAACATAACACACACATTTCTCTCAAAAATACAACTAAACGGCTCCTTTTGTTATTAGACTGAGGATCAAAATGTAGCCAATAAAAATATCCCTCGTGATCACATTGTCCTGTTTCACACAGGCCTGAAACCTGCTACTCAACCCAATGTACACAACGTCCCTGATAAAAGCAGGATTTGTGTATTTAGTTTTCATACCGCAATCTCGAAGGTGCCCCTCCAAATAGCAGTGTAACGGAACAGAACCAGGTGAGCTGAGATTTACCCCTATATCAGAATGTAGCAGTAACACTATCAGCCTGTCCCCACATAGAGTATGTAGCTAGGAATAAGATTGGCCCCGCATTTATACAAAACACACACCCACAATCTGCGCTCCCCCCAAACTGGCTACAATTTACTGGTATAATTTCTACTTAAGTCTATTAACAAAGGGGCCATTTAATGGTATTTTTAAGAGAAATATGTGTACTTTATTAGTAGGTTTCACTTAGGAACCTGCGCACTCACCGTTTCCCGTCACGATGCTAAAGGAACCTTGTTACTGTATTCTGCCTGTTATTAATTGCACTAAATCACAGGCAGCTTTATGCTTCATTCATTTAACCCTCTGGGCACTGTCACATATTTTACAAAGTTTAGTCCATAGTACAATAAGAAATGTTTCGTAATGAGTATAGTATAGGTATATGCAAAACTGAAGTTTACCTTAAAGGGGTTAACAGCCTTGAATCATTTTTTTGATCAAAATATGCCACTAAGTGGTTCCTCCGTACCCGTGAAGAAGAGACTTCCTGGGGATCTGAAACCGATGCTCATGTGCCCTCTTATTTCAAGTCTATTTATAACACACTCGTATCTCCCTTACCTGGGGGTATCTGTACAGTCCCAACATGTGGGCCATTAGGATGGAGAGTCTGGACACTGCATCTCCAATCACACCTGCTAGAGGTGACCCTTTGTGACACCGGTAATTGGGGATGCTTCCTTGTTCTTGTCCTCCCGACAGCAGCCAGAATGTCCCCTCTGCTGCCCGTCTCATGGAAATGCAGGAGTCAAATATCTGGAAGCCCAGAGAGATGTTGGGGAGGAGGTCGGGGTTTGAGTTAATCTCTTCTATAGCAAATATCATCGCTTGCATGTTTTGATAATACTGGAATACAAACCTAGAGGGTTAGGTGGAAATGTCACAGACAGTGTTAGTGTCCCACACACAAACTGGTGGACTTTGGACTGTATGACCCAACAAAGAGACTATCACAGTAAAGAGACTGTGTAATAATAATGTTATAATGCAGAATATGGTTAGTTTGAAGAAGATAACCAAAACATATTGTCAAGATGCCGACAAATATAGCGTCAGCAACTTTCAGTAATTGCGCAATAGACAATAGACGATGGACAATCACTAAAGATAAAGACTTCGGCAACACAATTATCTTGACTAAGCTCAAGTCTGCTAACATAGGAAAAAGACCATCCTGTCCCCTACACTAATGCACAGAACGAAGATAGCATGGAAGTGCTAAAGGAAGCTGTCCCGAACCTCTGGAATGCCCTTACCCTCAATAACCGACTAGCACCCTCTATATCCACCTTTAAGACACACCTGCTTAAACAAGCATATGAATAGCACTATGGATTATACTGGACACATGATACATAAAGCTTGCCCCCCTGCAGACGCACTTACCAGAACTCCCTCCTACTGTCTCTGTACGTTCTCCCTACCTACCAATTAGACTGTAAGCTCCTTGGGGCAGGGACTCCTCTTCCTTAATGTTACTTTAATGTCTGAAGCACTTATTCCCAATGCGTGTTATTTATACTATTTTTATTTATATGATTACTGCATGTATTACTGCTGTGAAGCGCTATGTACATTATGGCGCTATATAAAAAAAGACATACAATACAATAAAAGCTTGTGGGTGGAGTATCTGGCTGTGTCACACAAACAGAGAGAGGGGCTCACTCAGTCTGTGAGTGTCACACACACACACAATCACACACACACACACACACACACACACACACACACACACACACACACACACACACACACACACACACACACACACACACACACACACACACACACACACACACACACACACACACACACACACACTTGCTCCCTCAGTCTGTCAGGGTCACACACACACAGGGAGAGGGGCTCCCTCAGTCTGTCTGTGTCAAACACACAGGGACAGGGGCTCCCTCAGTCTGTCAGTGTCACACACACAGGGAGAGGGGACTCTCAGTCTGTCAGTGTCACACACACACACAGGGAGAGGGGCTCCCTCAGTCTGTCAGTGTCACACACACAGGGAGAGGGGCTCCCTCAGTCTGTCAGTATCACACACGGGAGAGGGGCTCCCTCAGTCTGTCACTGTCACACAAACACAGGGAGAGGGGCTCCCTCAGTCTGTCAGTGCCACACATACAGGAGAGGGGCTCCCTCAGTCTGTCAGTGTCACACACACACACACACACACACACACACACACACACACACACACACACACACACACACACACACACACGGAGAGGGGCTCCCTCAGTCGGTCACTATCACACACACAGGGAGAGGGGCTCCCTCAGTATGTCAGTGTCACACACACAGGAGAGAGGCTCCCTCAGTCTGTCAGTGTCACACACACACAGGGATAGGGGCTCCCTCAGTCTGTCAGTGTCACACACACAGGGAGAGGGGCTCCCTCAGTCTGTCACACACACACACACACACAGGGAGAGGGATTCCCTCAGTCTGTCAGTGTCACACACACACAGGGAGGGGGGCTCCGCCAGTCTGTCAGTTTCACACACAGAGTGTTCACTCCGATTGCATAAAAGTTAGTAATATTCAATTAAAACTTACTTCTGACATTTAAGATCGGCAGGTTTGCTTGTGAAAAGGTTTTCGCTGTAGCTTATGCCCACATGAACTAGACAAGTCCCCCCTATAATAACATCTCCAGCCCCGCTCAGATATTCATTCATATTTCCACCAGACAGGTTGCATCCTCTCCCTGACCCCCAGCACATACACACTTCCACAGCTAATGTGTATAACCCCCACATTATAACTGGGAGCAATCTTCCAATTCTGTATAAACAGCAGCTCTGTCTGTGTCTGTGATTCATCTGTAACTCACAGGGAGAGGGGACCCTCAGTCTGTCACTGTCACACACACAGGGAGAGGGGACCCTCAGTCTGTCACTGTCACACACACAGGGAGAGGGGCTCCCTCAGTCTGTCAGTGTCACACACACAGGGAGAGGGGACCCTCAGTCTGTCAGTGTCACACACACAGGGAGAGGGGACCCTCAGTCTGTCAGTGTCACACACACAGGGAGAGGGGCTCCCTCAGTCTGTCACTGTCACACACACACAGGGAGAGGGGCTCCCTCAGTCTGTCAGTGTCACACACACAGGGAGAGGGGACCCTCAATCTGTTAGTGTCACACACATAGGTAGAGGGTCTCCCTTAGTCTGTGACTGTCACACACAGGAGAGGGGCTCCCTCAGTCTGTCAGTGTCACACACATAGTGTCCCCTTAGTCTATCAGCGTCATGCAGACAGGGATGGACTCCTTAAGCCAGTTTTTATAAGTTGTATTGATGTCCTGGGAATGCAGATTTTAATTACACCATCTCTCATTAATTATCTTATCAAGAATTTGACAGCACCCTGGGAATCAGTGCTTATTCCAAAGACTCATGTCTCTATTTTCCTGCTCCACCATTCCCACAGGGGACAAATGACAGCAGTGTCAGTGTGACAGCCCTAGCAATGAGAGGCAGCAACATATTGTGTCCTGCTTTGCAGTGAGAGATTTAAATGTCCAGTATATACGCTGTTAAGAATAAGTGTAAGGAGCATATATATTTATAGACCAGTATCCTCTATTTGCACTCAAGGGACTTAACAATATTAAAATATAACTTTTAATTTATATTCAAATAAAATATGAAATGGAAGTTAGAAAATTATAGTTTAAAAACCCCTATTTTAAACTTAAGCATTGCACCCTGCCCTTCACACATTTGTCATATTAGTTTTTTGTTCTGAGTGATTATATACCATGTGAATTTATAGTGCCTGTCACTGGAGATGTCACACAAACTTATTAACACTTTTTATATTTCTGGGTACTCAATTGAACACAACAAGGAGCCGAATACATTGTGATTTATTTCCTTACTAGACAAACACACGACAACCTCAGAATACACTTAATACAACACTTACTGGGATGGGGAAATGAAATAAATTGTCCTTTGTGAGAAAGCGCAAGAAATGCAGTCTCTGATGTAAAAGTCCCGTTGGCTAGTTCGCAAGTTGACGATCTAATAACTTGGCCAAATCAAAGAATGTCGTTGTAGTTCATAGGAATTCGTTCGGGAGTCCCCAGGGCTAACGAATTCCAAAGTTTAGGGTAAATTCTTTGTTTCTATGGTATTAACCCCTCGAGTATGGGATCCGCACCGCTGTGCTTGAACGTAGTCCTGCGTGAAGCGTAGTTACATCATGAATGGTATATTGATCACATCTGGAACATACTGGGGGATAGTCTGGTGGCCACAGTTATAGGCTGTTGCAGGCTATCCTTAACATGTGCACCCAATCCCCTCCGTGTGAATATTTCACCCACCAATGGATGCGTTGCCCGCAGTTTCCAAAACCAGGCAAAAAGGCATTCCGGTTTGCATAGCGCATGTGTCGGCTTGACACCCATGCAACTTAGCATGCCTGGTATACACCCTGTTCTTGGTAAACCTTAGTCTGGTGTTTGGCCCCAAGGTGTCAAGGACCCGGGACATGGCACTTATCAGGATTCCGGCCATGTTTACACTTTGGGTCTCTGAGGCTTTTCATCCCTGTCACTTCGCTATACTAAAGGTCTCCAGCTTAGCGGGACATCTTTGAAGTACAGGAAAGAAAATACCCTCAGCTCATTTACATGTCAGAGGAATTTTCCCGGGCTTACAGAAAAAAACTGTTCCAGCCTGTACATTTTAAAAACAGTTTTATACAGTTTATTAAAACTTCATGTTCCCGGTGTACCACGACTGTAATTTATACATGTATGTTTGTGTTTTATTTATTTATGCTTGCACACCAAAAACCAGGGTACTAGGTGCCTCCGTTCGTGAGTTAGCTCTCTAAATTGAAAGGGCTTGCTTGTAGGGAGTCAAGTTCACCCACTTCCCACGGCAATAGACTTTCTGCCTTTCAAGTTACGGGGCTAACAAGGTACGGATACATTTTATTGGAAATCCACTTCAAATAGATCGCTAACCGCAGGCACGCTTCTTCAATCAGCGCTGGCTTTGGTGCTCACTACTCCATCTTGTGTCTCAATAGAATATAGCAGGCATTACATTCACTTCTGTTACAGCAGGCAGAGAACAGCCTGCAAATGGGGGTTAAGAAGGCTGGGACAGGGCAAATACAGCAGTGCAGTGTAAATACTTTTAACCCCTTCCTTCCCAATGCGAGTTGGGGTTGATCAGCCGGGTATAATACCTTTATTTAGGCCTGATTACCCCTGTTCTCGCTACAGGAGACCAGCACTTATAACACCTTTTTAACCTTTACCGGGATCCCTCACTGGACAAAACAAGGTAGTGGAATAAAATGAGTTTTATTTCTGGTGAAATCCAGCAGACACACAATGAATACACAAAATAAAGGAGGAATACACACTTACTGGGGGTCTGGGGGTGAAATCTAGCCTCAAATAGGTGCAGGGCACCTGCTTCGGAAGGCTTACCCTGACCGGGACCTCGTCCCTCGCTTTGCGCTACTCTTTTCGGGGAGAATACCCAACCGCGACCTCAACGTTTTACTATGAGAACTTGGACCTGGCATCTGACTTAGGGGTCTATGCAGTAAGCAGTGAAAAAGCACTTTCGGCAGGGGTTTGAACTCGCCATGTTTTTGTTGGGTTTACTCTCACGGTATGCAGGAAGGCCCGAATACCTGTGAGAGCAACATTTCCAAACATGGCGAGTACCTGGTGGCGAGACCTTCTGCCTGCACTACACTAGTCTCAAAACACACATATCAATAAAAAATAATTAATTACATCAACGGCTATCCGCTATGGTAATGAAACTGCATTAATGGCATTTTTATTAATAGTGCGCGGGTGTGTGTGTGTAGTATATTGCATAATAAAAATATAGAGAACTTTAAATGCTTATGTAGCCCTAGTCCCCCGGTCTCCCGTTTCTTCCCCCCTTACCACCGCGGTCGCTGGGACGTGCGGGTGGCGGCGGGCTCGCCTGCGGCTCCTCTGACGGGCGCCGCCATGTTGGAGTGCGTGCGCACAAGTGGAGGTTCGCACAAATGCAAGACAAGCTCCAGCGGACATTACCCTGTCGCACATGCTCAGTACGCTAGGCGCACGAGGGGGCTGATAGGGATAGGCTCCTCAGGGACTACAGCCCCCAGCCTGCACAAGGGTAAGCGTACATGTGGCCAAGCAAAGCCAATAGGAAGGAGAGGATCTCGGCATACAAGAGATACATTTGGCGCACTAGGAGAGCCATGGCAGCTGGATAGGGGTAGGAAGTTTGTGTGCAGGGGTCCGTGACACTCTGCACTAGGCAAGATCCCCCCTAGGCCCCAGCTAGGCCCCGACTCCCCTGACAAGGTTGTAGCAGCTACAGGGACAGGCCCTTAGGTAGCGACACTGCCCTAATCGCTGTTTATATTAGGGACTCTGCTGAAACACTGCGCAGAACTGAGGAATGGTGATCTGGGACCAGATCACCCTGCCAAGCCAAGAGACATTACAAAGGTTGACATTCCAGCGGGATACCACCCCACGCGGTGGTGGACTCCTCGCTGATGCCCACGTCGTTGGATCAGACGGATCCTAATTGATAAGTCAGCCGCACCAAGTAATGGACGGCCGCACCAAGTAATGGAGCACCTGGCAGGTACCTTCATCAAGTGCATCAACACACAGTACGGTGGCATCGCTAACCACATATAGAGGGTGGGGTCTATATCTTGTGGACACTTAGGTGGTAGAGTGCCCAAAGGCCTCATACGGTACTGTGAGGACTGTGTACAAGAGTGGGGGAACATTGGTGGGTGGTTATGGACGTTGTAGGCATGAGGGTAGCTGTAACCAATAGTCACAACGTATGTTGCTTTAGTAAACTGTTCTTTTATGTTACACTCAGTGTGGTTACTGTGTAATCGTGTATGCCTATATATGTATATGGGTCCTGTAATGGGCAAATCCACATAGTAGGATCCGTTACAGGTGGAGGCGCTGACCAAGATCGTTCCAGAATACACCCCAGGCTCCCTGCAGCAGTGTAAGGCTCCCCAATCGGTGGATCCAGAATGTCTCAGACCAGATATATTCGCTTTCCCAGACTGCCATAAACAGATTGGCAAAGCTCGGTGCAAACCTAGTCCCCATTACCATTCCATAATTTTGTAAATAGTCTGTGGTGAAAATGGGGGTAATCAGCGCATTAATAAAGGCAGTGGGCTCGGCTGGTTACCCCTATTTCGTATTGGGGATGAAGGGGTTAATTTTATATGATGTTCCCCTTTTAAGACTGCTAATTTAGGATGCTGTTTTTTTCTGCCTGCCTTTGTTTTGCATACCAGAACCAAATGTTTTTACACCTATGAGCTGGGTTACTTGCCTATGCAAGCTTCAAAGCTAGCCTGCTAGGCCCACAGCTGTAAGTCTCTCTGGAAGTTGCATATCAAAAGACCCCAGATTCATAAAGTGTCACTTAATCAGGATGTTTCTGAGTAGCAGGTCCTGTTACTCATCCTGGCTATTTCACACCTTGGGACCAAACTCCAGACATTGCGTCCCCAGAAATGAGTGGCCCCTTTTTACTTAGCAGTGCTACCAAGCTGCTCACTGAGCATGCTCAGAGTTACCTGAGCTGGCTGTAAGTTTTGCCCCTGTGACCTGGCAGGTTCTGATAGGAGGAAGATAATTCCTTGCCAATGGGATGAGGCTAATGTATCCCTTCACAGGCCCTTGTCCTTAAAAAGGCCTGTACCCCTCATTCCTGGGTTGCCTGTGTTTTTGCTGTTGCTGTTACCTGATTTCTTCAAGCGGATAAGACCTAAGTACAGCGGCTACGATTCCAGAATGCAAGGGGTTAAAAACATCGCAACAAGGAAACTTGCCCTGCTTCAAAATTTCGTTAGCCCTGGGGATTCCAGCAAATCCCAGAGAACCAGAAAAGACTTTGCCCATTCACAGAATGATTGGACTGGCTATTTATTTGGCAATTTGCATATTGACTACATTTTAAAGGACAATCTTCTGGTGCTTGGCACCTTTCTGGACATTATCCTCTGTTTCTCTACCCGTGAGTGTAATTATTAAGTTATTCTGCAGTTGTCGTGTGTTTGCCTATCAAGGGAATAAATCTCAGTTTATTTTGCTCAACCTGTTCTGCTCAATCAGGACCCACGAAATATAAATGTGTTATTAAGCGCGTCCCCGTGACATAGTCATCTCACCGTACCAAAAGTAGTTATGACTTAAGATGAAACCAATACTATGTGTGATAAACTCTGCCGGAAGTTATGGTAGATCCCTGTCACCTTGTAGTACTTGCTTAATGGCAGCACATCCCTTTGTATGCTGTATGGATGTATAAAGTGACGCTACAACACAACTAGCCATTATGTTGTGTTCCTCCCACTTTGTTTTGTTTAAAATGTTCAATATGTCCATAGTATCTCTTAATTATAATTTGTGTTGTGAGAACTCATTAATTACTGGAGGACTCGTGAGTCATGTCCTGACTGGAGGAGTGGACAGCCAATTGGAGTACAGCAAGGGCGGAGTCCACTCCCCAGCAGCCCAGAGACAAGTCCTGTGATGTCTACTCCTGCAGGAAATAAGGTAAGGACACAATATGGGGTGGGGGGCGGGGGAGGGGTTGATGATGGTGAGATGAGATGATGAGGAGAAGAGATGAGATGATGATGGGGGGAAATAAGGTGATAATGATATTTGGGGGGATGGTAATAAGATGATGATGAGGGGCAGCCTGGGGAGATGAGATCATGATGATGGGAAGCCAGGATGAGATGATAATGGGGGTATATTTTATATGTATATGCAGCTGTGACAGCCCCCTGGCTGGGGCAGCTGTGACAGCACCTACACTTTGAGGTGGAGAGTTGTGACGGTGAAGGGGTACCCAGGCCATTAAATAAAGGCATTTTGCTCGGCTGGGTTCCCCTGAGTCAAATGAAGTGTCTGTAAAGTGTCTGTAAAGTGTCAGTTCTGCAGCCCAGGACTGGCTGCAGTTCAATTAATATGTGAGAATATGTCTAAAATGAGCCCGCTAGGAATAAGGGGCCTCTAGCACTGTTTAAAGGGTTAATTGAATAAGCGTGTCTGTGGTTATGTGGTCACACCCGGCATTACAACACTGTATCACTGTGTATCCGCAGAGAAGCCAGGAAAGCCTTAGCCGCCAGTTAAATTGGTTAAGTGGTCTGCAGTCAGGGAAAGACGCCAGATCGCAACATTGCATAATGTGGTCTCATCATTCAATTAGGGGGAATTGGTAAAGTACGTCTGCGGTAATCGTTTGAGGCCGGGGATTGCATGCTTGTTAGCCTGCATAGTTTAACCCCCCACCCCTTTACATCTTCTTTCACTGCAGCCTCTCCCAAAACTGACTGCACAAAACACAGAAACCCTGAATTGACCCTAGCATTGCAATGCAGCAAAACACTTGACAAGGTACAGGCCCACCCCTGCTGTTTAGTCTGCACACACTCACTCTGCTCACAACAGCTCCTTGCAGCACTGCCTACCTCTGGCATCATGAACCTGCTATGTCTTCTAACTTTTTTCTTTCTCCTGGCCTCATGGAGATGTTACTCCCTCTATCCACTACAAACTCCTCCATCCTGGCCCACACCCAACATCACCATACACCCTGGACTACTCAAAAGCCTTGCACTATCTACTGAATGTTGGTGGAGAACTCTAAAAACCAGCACACCAACCACCGCACACTCAAATGGAAACACCACAAATTTACAACTTGCAAACAACTACCCAAATTTCTACTCATACTATTACTCTCTCTAGCAGGTGATGTTGAAACTAACCCAGGTCCTCCCATTTCAGCTCTGTCCCATGTCCCTGAGAATTCCACCTTTAAATTCCAAAAAGGGCTATCTGTCACCCATATAAACATCCGGAGCCTGCTGCCCAAACTGGATGAACTAAGGGCATGGTGCCTTATGCATAAACCCAAAGCCATCGTTCTTACAGAAACATGGCTATCCTCTAAAACCCCTGATGCAAATATCGCCATTCAGGGATACTCCATTTTTAGGAGAGATAGGTCAAAGAGAGGAGGAGGGGTGTTATTTTATATTGCAGACACCTTACAATTTAAACTGTTACATTGCCCACCAAGTCCACCCTCTTTTGAAACTCTAGTTGGCAAAATCTGCCTCCCCTTTTCTAAGCCCATCTTGCTTGCTGGCATCTACCGCCCCCCTAAAGCCCCTCTACAATCCTTGACTGATATCACCCAATTTCTTGGCTCCATTTCCTCTCTGAATGAGAAGAGTGAGCTGCTAGTTCTAGGGGATTTCAACTTCAATTGGCTTGACCCTAAAAACCACAAAATCCAGATACAACTCAAGTCACTTAACCTATCACAACTCATTTCCCAACCCACATGGATAAACCTGAAATCGCATAACCATTCCTTGCTAGACTGGATTCTCTCCTCAAACCCCAGCAGAATCCAATCCTCTGGCATCCTTCCTGATATTTTCAGTGACCATGCAATAGTGTACTGTGTAAGGAAAATTAAACCGCCCCATTCAAACCCTAAAGTTCTCCTCACTAGAACATTTAAAAACTTTAACCCACAACAGTTTCTGGATGACCTTACCAACTGCCCATGGCACAGAATCGATTTAATTCCCGACCCTGATTCTGCGCTCGACTATTTCCAATCCGAGTTCTTAAAACTCTGCGATACCCGTGCTCCACTACGCAGAATAAGGGTACGGGGTGCCCACCTTCCATGGGTTACACCTGACCTTATAGCACTCTACCAGTTCAGGGATGCCTTGTGGAAAAGCTACAAAGTAACTGGCACTACCAAGGATCTCAATCACTACAGATGCCTGCGGAACGTGTGCACAAGGCAAACAAGGTATGCAAAAGCACAATATTACTCTGACAATCTCCACCAAAATACATCAAACCCAGCTAACTTCTGGAAGGTTATCAACAATATATTCCAGCCTCCTAACCATCAACAACCAAGTAATATCACTAAGGGGGATACTACTCTGACAAACCCCACTGACATTGCAAATGCATTCAATGATTACTTTGTGGGGTGTGCCACTAACTTATTAGCGAAACGCAGCACAAACCCCAAACATGAATCTCATCCTGGGAGTATCCCTACAGTCCCACCCCCTCCCAACACTGCCCACAATTTTCAATTTAGCCCAGTATCTGAAGAGGAGATTACACAAGCGCTCCTCAAACTAAAACTAAGCAGCCAATGTGGACCCGACTTACTACAATCTAGGTTCCTACGACTTGGTGCCCCAGCCATTGCCAAACCAATTGCTTCCATAGTCAACTCTATCCTGTCTGCAGGCCATATCCCTAAGACCTGGAAAACTGCCAGAGTTGTCCCAATCTTCAAAAGTGGGGACAAAAACACTGTCTCAAACTACAGGCCAATCTCACTTCTCCCAATTCTATCCAAAGTTATGGAAAAATGTGTCCACTCCCAATTAAGCGATTTCTACACCAAGACAAATTTCCCTAGACAATTCCAGTCTGGGTTTCGTCCCAAACACTCCACCGTAACTACCCTGCTAAAAGTTTGCAATGAAATCCAGTGTGGAATGGAACGGGGACAACTCACTGGTGCAGTATTCCTAGATTTTGCAAAGGCTTTTGACACAGTTGATCATGTTATCCTGCTTAACAAACTCCAGAGCTCTGGAATAGGGAAACATGCTTTAAACTGGTTTCAGTCCTACCTATCAGGAAGATCCCAACATGTGTCCATCTCAGGCTCTAACTGCAACCCCCTGGATATCACCTGTGGTGTCCCGCAAGGCTCTGTTCTGGGGCCCCTACTCTTCTCAGTGTTCATTAATGATCTTCCCACAGCTTGTAAGGAAGCCTCAATACACATGTATGCAGATGACACAATCCTATATGCACACAGCCATAGCCTCTCTGACCTTCAACACATACTTCAGTCTGACTTTTTGAGACTCGAAAACTGGATTTCCCAAAACAAACTGTTTTTAAACACTGACAAGACTGTAACAATGGTATTTGGGACCAAGACTAAATTTGTAAAGCTTCCAGTGACTGAGCTCCTGATTAGAACCAACGCTACCACCACCCTAACACCTGTCACTAGTTTTAAATACCTGGGCTTATGGTTTGACTCCCACTTAACATTCGGGATGCACATTGATACCCTGACAACCAAGACCTATGCCAAACTAGGGGTACTTTACAGGAACAAATCCTCCCTAAGTCTCCTGGTCAGAAAGCATATTGCACAGCAGATGCTAATGCCAATTATTGACTATGGAGACATAGTATATGGCTTGGCTCCTCAAACCCACCTTAGCAAACCTGACACCCTCTACAATTCAATTTGTCGTTTTGTTCTCCAATGCAACTACAACACACATCACTGCGAAATGCTCAAAGAACTAGATTGGTCATCACTAGAGTCTAGGCGCAAAGTTCACCTTTCCTGTCTCACCCTCAAATACTTTCTGGGCAAGCTACCCAGCTACCTGAACAAGCTCCTCACCCCTACCACATGCAGTACCTATCACCTGAGATCAGACTCCAAAAGACTATTCATGGTCCCAAGACTCAACAAAGTATCCGGACGTTCCTCCTTCTCCTTCCGTGCACCCTAAAACTGGAACAACCTACCAGAGACTCTCATATCCACCAACAGCTTAAGTTCTTTCAAATCTAAGGCTGTCTCACACTTTAATCTGGTCTGTAACTGTTTCATACGCTCATAATATATATTTTCTTTAACTGTGCATTCAATGTCTTGTATATAATGTATACCTTGTTCATTTATGTAACTGTATTTGTAACCATGTATTATTTTGTTTTACTCTGTGCCCAGGACATACTTGAAAACGAGAGGTAACTCTCAATGTATTACTTCCTGGTAAAATATTTTATAAATAAATAAACATTGCATCCCGACCGCAAACCGCAGATCGGGGAAAATTTTAACCACAGACCACATCATACCCCTCACCCAATTAAGCAGCTAACTTTGGATAGGAACGTCCTAGCTTTCTAATTTTTGGTGTGCAGAGGGCTAGGGGGTAGACATATCATATAATAAAGTTATTAGAACTGTACTATTTATTTAAAAGGTATAAATGGGAAATAGCTGGGAGTTTAATACTTTAAAGTTTTAGGAACCACGACATTTGCATTTCAGTCAGGCAGGACAGTGGATACATTAAGCAATCACCATTGTCACATGTGGTCAGGGATGAGTCATGCATAATGTCAGTCAGGTCTTCTGAGACCCCCTGTGGTGCAGGCTCCAGAGTGTCTGCAAAAGTCTGTGGCTTCAAAAGACACCGACCGGGTCAAGTTCTAAACGTCAGGAACTGTATGTAAACTGTTTGCCTAGCAGAGGTCCGGGCATCCTGAGGAAAGGTAGACTTTCTGCCACCGTGCAGGGGGGCTTGGTCAGGTATGCTAAGCAGGTGAAGTGTGAAGTTAGCGCATGACCCTCAGCATACCGTGAAGCCCTTTGCCCGGTTACAGGAACTACTGGCAAACTTGCCATTGGTTGGGAATTTAATTCCCACGCCAAGATTGGCTGTGTATTACCCAGATGGCTTGCACGGGCTTATAATACCCTCCCAAGCCTATCAGGTGTGTGTTCTACATGGTTTATCTGTGTGTCATCGGAAAGGACAGCGTGCGGTACAAAGACGTTTCGTCGCAGCCAAGGAATGTACCTCGCTGTAAATGTTCATTAGAACTAAGGAGTTGGGAACTAATTCTGCAAGTGCAGAACGAAGATACTTCCTTCGGCGGAGAAATAGGGGCTGCAAGCGGCTCCCCTAGCCAAAGACAGTTCTGCTTCTCTTGTTCGCTTATTAACCCCGCTCCTGGGAACTAATACCAAGAGACTGCATTTCGTGGACTTTCGTTCTGGAAACCAATTATTTCGTTTGACCCCATTCCAGTAAGTGTTATTTTGTGTTATATTGTAAATTAAGATGTGCGTGTTTCTCGTGTGAATAAATATAATTTATTTTATCTCCCGTTTTGACAGTCAAAGGATCCAGGTATATTTTCGTAAGGTAAGCACTGGTCTCCCGTGACAGATATCATGGATGAAAAGTCACTGGGGTTTTTGGTTTGCCTTCCTATGGATCAATAAGTAAGTATTGATATAGGATAAAGTATCGGTCGTCTAAAATCTAGCATAGGTTGAACTTGATGGACACATCTTTTTTTAAATCTCATCTACTATGTGACGAGTATGTAACTATATATCTCTTTCTCTCCCCCTCTCGCCCTGCCTTCCAACTGGCTCTCTCTCTTTCTTTCTTAACCTCTCACTTTCTTCCTCACACCCTCTCTCTCCCTTTGTGTGTAGTAACACAAGTGTCTCTTCTCACACTTTGTAGTGTTATTGTGAGGCATTTATTAAAGAGTTGTGTAAAGGATACATACATATACAGTACACACACACAAGCATGTCTGTGTTTTACATTGTTATATATACAATAATGATACAATTATTGTTTGTGGGTTAGTACAGGAATAGCAATGGAGGCTACAGAGAGGGATGGAGGTGCAGTGACAGAGCTGTGTACACAGGAAAAGCAGAGGAGGCTGCAGAGAAGGATAGAGGTGCAGTGACAGGGCTGTGTGTACGCAGGAATAGCAGAGGAGACTGCAGAGAAGGGTGGAGGTGTAGTGACAGGGCTGTGTGTACGCAGCAATAGCAGAGTTGGCTGTAGGTCAGTACTGAGTGAAGAGACAATCTCCAAGACTTATTCTCTATCCATTTGCGACCTCCATTCAATGGTGGACCTCCTGAATAAACAGTCTACTCTTTGTCTTTACTGGCATGGGTCCTTAGCAGATGCTTCTTCGTGTTCACCTGGGGTCTGAAAATTATAATATAGCACTTGGGCACAAAGATACAGACCACTAGAGCCCAGCTGGAGGACAGGATGGCGAAGACCTCCATGGCCACGGTGTACTTGCCACGTGCACTGAGGGAGGCCGGGATATAGGACACCCAGACACTGAGGAAGGCCAGCATGCTGAAGGTGATGAACTTGGCCTCGTTGAAACTGTCAGGGAGCCGCCTGGCTAGGAAGGCAACAATGAAGCTGATAGTGGCCAGGAGGCCAAGATATCCCAGCATGCACCAGAATGCAATGGGGGAGCCCTTGTTACACCCAAAGATGATTACCCCAGGTTGAGTTTGGATGTCGTGTTCTTGGAAGGGAGGGGAAATGGACAACCACATCACGCACACGCAAAGCTGAATGAAAATGCTTGGTATGATGACAAAGTAGGACACCTTTGTCCCTGTCCATTTTTTTAATGTGCTGCCTGGCTTGGTGGCCTTGAAGGCGATGACAACTGTAATGGTTTTGGCCAAGACACAGGAGACACAGAGTGCAAAGTCTATGCCAAATGCCACTTGCCGCAGAAGGCATTTCTCAGGCTGCGGGTAGCCGATGAAAGCCAAAGAGCAGAGGAAGCCGAGGCACAGGGACACCAGGAGTAGACAACTGAGGAACCAGTTGTTGGCACGGACAATGGGCGTTGTCCTGTGGCCGATGAAAACTCCCAGAATGCCAATTGGGATCATTGAAGAGGAGAGGGAAATGGCTGCTATGCTGATACCAAGTGGTTCTTGGTAAGAGAGGAACTGTATGGACTTTTGGAGGCACCTGTCATGTTGAAGACTGGGCCACGTGTCCCAGGAACATCTGTGACACTCCACAGCATCTGGAAGGGGACACTGATGTCAACTTTTGTCAGGAATTGTATGAGTTTTCCTAAAACATCTGTGACCTTCTTACCTGTTTGGTTGGAAATCTCTCCTTGGGGACATGGGACGCATTCAAAACAACAGGCAGCTTTTCCTGGTAAGGTCATCTTCCTAAACCCCAAGGGACAACTTGGGCTACAGATCGAGAGAGGAACCTATGGGAGGTTCAATAGATAAAATAAGTTCAAAATTCTACATATCTATCTATCTATCTATCTATCTATCTATCTATCTATCTATCTATCTATCTATCTATCTATCTATCGCTCTCTCCTCTCTCTCTCTCTCTCTCTCTCTCTCTCTCTCTCTCTCTCTCTCTCTCTCTCTCTCTCTCTCTCTCTCTCTCTCTCTCTCTCTCTCTCTCTCTCTATATATATATATATATATATACAGCTAAACCCCATTATAACGAGCCTCGTTATACCGCGATTCGGTTATAACGCGGTTTTCCCGTGGCTCCCGTTTTTTTTTTTGCACACTGCACACACTGCACACACTCACTGCACACACACTGCTCATTGCTCACACTGCCACACTGCACACACACTGCACACTGCACACACACTGCTCATTGCTCACACTGCACACACTGACACACTGCACACACACTGCTCATTGCTCACACTGCACACACTGACACACTGCACACACACTGCTCATTGCTCATACTGCACACACTGACACACTGCACACACACTGTACACTGCACACACACTCCTCATTGCTCACACTGCACACACTGACACACTGCACACACACTGTACACTGCACACACACTCCTCATTGCTCACACTGCACACACTGACACACTGCACACACACTGCACACTGCACACACACTGCTCATTGCTCACACTGCACACACTGACACACTGCACACTGCACACACACTGCTCATTGCTCACACTGCACACACTGCACACACTGCACACACACTGCTCATTGCTCACACTGCACACACTGACACACTGCACACACACTGTACACTGCACACACACTCCTCATTGCTCACACTGCACACACTGACACACTGCACACACACTGCACACACACTGCACACTGCACACAATTATTATATAGAAATAAACAGACAACTGCACTTTAACAGATGTATTTTGCCTGTACAACGTCTTGTGACTTTTGTTTGACAAAGTTAAGGGGGTGGGAAGTCATTGTGCTGTGGGGGGGTGGGGGGGTGGCGGGGCCCTTCACTGCGGCTACGGCGGGCGCTGTACTGCGGCGGGGGGGGGGGTTGGTGGTCTGTGTGTGTGAGTGCGAGTGCCTGTCTGTGTGTGTGTGTGTGTGTGAGTGCGTGAGTGCCTGCATGTGTGTGCGCGTGTGTGTGTATGAGTGCGTGAGTGCCTGTGTGTGTGTGTGTGTGTGTGTATGTGTGTATGTGTGTATGTATGAGTGCTCCAGCCCGAGTCCGTGGAGGGGGGGGGGGAGAGTAGCGGGTCCCTCCTGCAGCCAGTGGAGGGAGTGGGGGGAGAGTAGCAGCTCCCTCCTGCAGTCCGGGGAGGGGGGGGAGAGTAGCAGCTCCCTCCTGCAGTCCGGGGAGGGGGGGAGAGTAGCGGGTCCCTCCTGCAGCCCGTGGAGGGAGGGGGGGGGGGAGAGTAGCAGCTCCCTCCTGCAGTCCGTGGAGGGATGGGGGGGAGAGTAGCGGGTCCCTCCGCTCAAGCCACGCCCCCCCCCTCCCTGTGAAACCTCCCACCTCCCGCTCACCTCCCGCTCCGGCTCTAACACTTACCTACACACACACTCAGACACGTATACATACTCACACACACTCACACACACTCACGCACACTTACGCACACTTACGCACACTTACGCACACTCACACACTTACAGACACTCACAGACACTTACACATTCTCACACACACTTACAGACACTCACACACACTCACACACACTTACACACACTTAGACACTCACACACACTCACACACACTCACATACACTCACACACACTCACACACACTCACACACACTCACAGACACTCACAGACACTCACGCACACACACGCACACGCACGCACACTCACGCACACTCACGCACACTCACGCACACTCACGCACACTCTCGCACACTCTCGCACACTCACGCACACTCACGCACACTCACGCACACTCACACACACTTACACACACTTAGACACTCACAGACACTCACACACACTTACACACACTTACACACACTCAGACACTTACATACACTCACAGACACTTACACACACTCACACCCACATACACACACCCATATACACACACACTTTCTCTCCCATATATACATACACACACACTCTCTCACTCTACACAGACGGGGGGTGGGGTCGGAGCAGAGGAAAGGCCGCGACCAGCACCACCACCCGCTCCCCCCCTCCTCCCGCGCAGGCAGCGGGAGCACCGGGGACAGCGGTGGGGAGAAGAAACCCCCCGCTACCACCTCCATGCAGGCAGCGGGAGCACCGGGCACGTGGAGGGATCTGAGGTAAGCGGGGACAGGAGGGACATCCCCGCTCCCATCTCCTGCCCCGCGGCCTGTCCCGCGGTGACAGGGGGAAGCGGGGACAGGAGGGACATCCCCGCTCCCATCTCCTGCCCCGCGGCCTGTCCCGCGGTGACAGGGGGAAGCGGGGACAGGAGGGACATCCCTGCTCCCATCTCCTGCCCCGCGGCCTGTCCCGCGGTGACAGGGGTAAGCGGGGACAGGAGGGACTTCCGCGCTCCCATCTTCTGCCCCGAGGGCTGTCCCGCAGTGACAGGGGGAAGCGGGGAGCGGAGGGACATCCCCGCTCCCATCTCATGCCCCGCGGGATGAATATGCGCTAAAGCGGCGGCCATTTTTTTTCTCGCGACCCCGTTAGTAACGCGGTGGTCTCGGGGTGGACCCTGAGACCCGCGTTATAACGGGGTTTAGCTGTGTATATATATATATATATATATATATATATATATATATAGAATATGTATATATATATATAGAATCCAATGCACAGCCGGCACACCATATGCAAGTAAATAAGTTTTGGTGCTTATCCCATAAAGCAATAACAGACCATACGATACCGGTTGCAACACGACATCAAGGGACAGCACGCAGGTAAGTAAATAAAAAATGTTCTATATTTGATAGAAGACACAAAAACCGACGTTTCGGTCCCCCAGTGGGACCTTTCTCAAGGTGGTGCACCACCTTGAGAAAGGTCCCACTGGGGGACCGAAACGTCGGTTTTTGTGTCTTCTATCAAATATAGAACATTTTTGATTTACTTACCTGCGTGCTGTCCCTTGATGTCGTGTTGCAACCGGTATCGTATGGTCTATATATATATATATATATATATATATATATAAAAAAGGAAAAGAGCGTACACCCTAGTGCAATAATCTTCAAGCGCATCAGTGAGTGGATATATAATAAAAACTGGGCAATACACCTCCACAATACTCTCTACGCATTTCGTCTCAAAGAGACTTCATCAGGAGTATATATAAAAGGAAAAGAGCTTACACCCTAGTGCAATAACCTTCAAGACATAGAATAATTACAATTTTAATTAAATAGATGTGTGGTAAACAGTGCACACTTACAAGATGGATACAGAACAATTCATATAAAGGTATCTTTGGTAGTATCGTGTGGTTAGCCGGATTAACGGAAAGGGATGCAACCGCCAATACTCACTACCACAGCAAGCCCGTGGTACACCGCCGTGGACTGTAGGTAACAGCAGAATACTGATATCAACAGGCAACGATGTCCCGATCACTTCAGGTTGATGCAAATGGGTCCGATAGAAACTGAGAACTCTGGCTTACCACCACAATAAAAATCCAGTGTACTAGTGTCCACGATAAACTAAAGACACCACGTGATCAACGTGGTGACGTCAGTCCGACGCGTTTTGTCGTTCTCAGCTGACTTCATCAGGGGTTTATATATATTTCTCTCTCTCCTTCTCCCTCACACAAACTGTTTAAAACACCATTACCTCCTTCTCTCTCTCTTTGTTTTCTCTCTGTCTCCCACTGCTTTATCAGCAAGCTGAGTTTGTGGATATAAAAAGGTTCCCTGGGTTGAAAAGCCATTCATCCAACCTACTCCATGTATTAGTTCATAGTATAAGGTTTGCTCAGACATACCTGTGTATTTCCAATGGCCCAAATAATAGCCGCACTGTCTACTCTTAAAATCTTTCCATCGGGGGCGCTTGAGACATAACTTCCCACTTTCACCTGCTCCAAGGTGCCTGTGGCGCTCAGATGCCAGTTCACGATATCGTAGAGGGCTGGGGGGTTCCCTTTAGCATCGAAAAACATCTGGGTCCTGTCTTTGGTCTCAAAGTTTACACCCTTAATGTAATGGAGAAGCTGGAAGAAGAAGACGATGTGAGACATTTAACCAGTGAATTAAATGGTCAGTCCCACGTAGAAGCAACGTGACCTAATGATAGTGACGACTTTAATGGGTTAAAGGGTCAGTCCTATGTAGGAGCAAACAACCCATAAAAAAGTGAACAAAATCAGGAACTCATTGGTCAGAGCAGATCTGGGAGCCAAATTGTCACATCGAACCTTCATCAGCACCCCTACATTTGGGACATACCATTGTTGTAACTGTTAAATAGTCGATGAGGTAGAAAAGACATAGATGTCCATCACGTTCAACCTGTGTTAAATGAACATGACAGAAACGTATTTTATATTTGTATTTACAGTATATTGATAAAGAGGAAGGGAACCCCCCCTAGCCCCCCCAGGAAATATTTGGTATATCCCGGTACACCTTTCCTTTCTTTTTTTTTTTTTTTTTTTTTTTTAAATATCTTTCCTTTATTGGTGTCATACAGCGGGTAGGTACATGTTACAGAAACTGGTTAACAAGCCAACTTGTATATACGGCGCAGTACATGTACATTACATGGGGGAGGTAAGCGACACACAATAATCCCTTTTCCTTTTTTCAGAGATGAAAAGAAGAGGGGGAGACAAAGGAAGGGTGGATAGTTGGGAACGACTTTGGGAAGAGAGAGGGGGAGGACGGGGGGGGGGGAAAGGATTTTGAGGTTCGTTGGTCGGGGGGGGGGGGGGTGGGTGTTGCTGTAAGGTTTATGTGGGGGTTGGTAGTCCTGGCCAAGGTTCCCAGACTGAATAAAATTGTGGGTTTTTTTGTTTCAACATTGCCGTCAGTTTTTCCATAGTCATAATTCCGTCTATCCTAGAGATCACTGTCCTTCTGGAGGGGGCTTTAATTTTCTTCCACGCCGCCGCAACACAGCATCTCGCAGCCGTCAATATTGCCGCTGTGAGTCTGGCAGCAGGGGCAGGGAGGTTGTCGATTGGTTTTCCCAGCACGTAGGTCAGCGGGTCCAGGGGTATTTCTATATCCAGGGTCTCGGTCAGGAGGCCCTGGATCCGGGACCAGAATCTTTGGATCTCCGGGCATGTCCACCAAATATGGGACATGTCCCCCCTTTGACCACAACCTCTCCAGCATTCATCTGAAGTGCCTGGGTAGATTTGGCTCAGTCTACTCGGGGTCAGGTACCAGTGAAATAATATTTTATAGATGTTTTCTTTTGTGACGGAACAAATTGATGTTTTGGTGGCTGCCTCCCAGATATCCTCCCAGTCCTCAAGGTCCAAGTTGGTATTTAGAGCTTCGTTCCATTTCTGCATATACAGGTGATTGGGGGGGGGGCTGGGATGCCTCGAGCGTTTTATATATCTCTGATATGAGGCCCTTTTGGTATTCGCCTTTGAGGCAGAGGGTCTCGAATCTGGAGCGCGGCGGGAACTTTAGGGTAGGGGACTGGGTTCTAAGGAAGTGTCGAAACTGTAGGTATTGGAATGTGGGTAAATCGGGGGACGAAAATTTAGCTCTTAGTTCCAGGAGGGGCATGGCCTCGTCTTTTTCCAGCAAATCCGCAACCACTCTGATGTTTAAGCCTTGAAATTGGCTGAATTGGGTTCGGGCACACCCGGGTGGGAAGTCCGGGTTTCCGAATAAGGGGGTCAATTGAGAGGGGGTTGAAGCTAGGCCGTATTTCCCTTTGGTTTTTAACCATGTCGACCATGTGCATCTCATAGCCCCGAGGCCAAGTCTCAACGATTTCTTGTTTTTGTGGGATGGGGACCACAATAGAGTTGGGAGGGTGTTCGGGGACGCGTGGTGTGTCTCTATCTCCAGCCAACAATTGGAGGTGGGGGGGCTGTTCCATACTACCGCCTACCTCAATTGGGCTGATTGGTAGTATCGGAGTATGTCCGGTGCCCCCAGGCCCCCTCTCGTCCTCGAGGCCAAGAGTACTGACCGTGGGGCCCTGGCTATCCGTTGTTGCCAAATAAACCTTAGGATATGGGCCTGGATATTCCTCAGTTCTGCTAATGGTACAGGGACGGGGAGGGTCTGAAAGAAATAGAGTAAACGGGGTAGGATATTCATTTTGGTGGATACTATTCTTCCGAACCAGGAGATCTGGTGGGTTAGCCAGGTCTCTAGATCTTTTAAGATTTGGCGGAAGAGGGGGGGTAGTTAATTTGGTATAATGAGTTATATGAGCTCGTTATTTTAATTCCAAGGTACTTGATATGGGAACTATTCCATTTGTATTTAAATTTCTTTTGTAGGGCTGACCAAACGGGGTTCGGTAGGGAGATGCTGAGCGCCTCCGACTTGTCAGTATTGACTTTATAGTCTGACAGTTGGCCAAATTCGTTGAGGAGTTTTTCAAGGTTAGGGAGGGAGGTGAGGGGGTCTAACATGGTGAGGATTATGTCATCGGCGAACAGGGATATTTTGTATTCCCTGTCTCCGATTGGGATACCTTTAATAGTGGGTTCAGTTCTAATTCGGGCGGCCAGGGGCTCTATGGATAGGGCGAAAAGTAAAGGTTAGAGGGGGCAGCCTTGTCTAGTGCCGTTTTGTATTTTTATTGGGTTGGAGCGGCCTCCCGGGAGTTTTAGTAGGGCTGTTGGGTTAGTATAGAGGGCCCGTACGCCAGCCAGAAATGGTCCGGAGAAGCCGAATTGGCTCATCGTTTGGTCGAGGTAGGACCATCTGATGCGGTCAAAGGCCTTCTCCGCGTCGAGGCTTAGTATCAGGGCCTGGGATTGTTTGAGGTGCACGTGGTCTATTATATCAATAATTTTGCGGGTGTTGTCAGAGGCCTGTCTTCCTGACACAAATCCCACCTGGTCTATATGAATTAGTCTTGGGAGAATAGGATTCAGCCTGTTTGCGAGAATTTTGCTGAAAAGCTTGAGGTCGGAGTTTAGCAGGGATATTGGGCGGTAGCTGCCGCATTGAAGTGGGTCTCTGCCCTCTTTATGTATAATAGCCAGATTGGCTGCTGACATAGTGTCTGGGATCTGTTGATCCTGCATGAAGGAATTGTACATTTCTAGGAGGTGAGGGGACAGGGGGCCTACAAATTTTTTATAATAACCGTTGGTAAATCCATCCGGTCCAGGTGTTTTAGCTATTTTAAGTGAGAATATTGCTTTTTTTAGTTCCTCTTGAGTTATTTTCTTATTTAAGAACTCGAGTTCTTCTTGTGTGAGGGTTGGGAGGTTGCATTTGGTTAGGTAGTCGGAGGTATTTTTGGCGTTATCCTTTGGGTGGCCAGTGGGGGGAAGGTTGTAGAGATCCGTGTAGAACTCTGCAAACTCACTTGCGATATCTTTCTCATTATAAGAGATTAGACCGCTTTTAGTCCTGATCTTTGTGATCTGGGTCTTTGCTTTCATGCCTCTTAATTTGGAGGCCAGAAGTTTGTCCGCTTTGTTGCCCCTATCGTAAAACCGCTGTTTGGTCCATTTCAGGGCTCTCTCTACCTCGTCAAGTTGAAGCAATTTTAGGTCGGATCTCGCTTTCTCGAGTGCTCTGAGCACCTTTTTCGATAGGGATAGCTTGTGTGAGCGCTCTAACGCAAGAATTTTATCAGTAAGTTCGTTCTGGGCTTTCTGTTTAAGTTTTTTCTTGTAGGAGGCTATTGATATGAGTTCCCCTCTGATGGTGGCTTTGTGGGCCTCCCATAGAGTTGCTGCCGAAGGTACTGAGCCTTTGTTTATTTGGAAAAAGGTGAGCAGTTTTTGCTTAATTGTTTTGACTACTTGTGGGTCGTTGAGAAGCGAGTCGTTAAGTTTCCAATTATATGTTAATGACTTGACGAAAGGCAGAGAGAGGGTGAGTGCGATAGGGGCATGGTCGGACCACGTTATTGGGCCTATTTCGGAGTGGGAGGATGCCTGGAGAACATTATTGGTGCCTAGAAAATAGTCGATCCTCGAGTAAGACTGATGGGGGGTTGAGTAGAAGGAGTAGTCCCGCTGACCCGCGTGCTGGGCCCGCCAAATGTCTGTCAGAGAGTACTCTCTGAGGATATCTTGGAATTTTTGGGCTTTTGTCTGTAGTTGGGTGGAGTATGGGGCAGTAGTTTGGCCTGATCTGTCATGGTCTGGACTAAGTACCATATTTACGTCTCCGACAAGGAGAAGGGAGGAGAGCGTCGATTGGTCGAGAGTGCTAAGGAGGTTCTGTAGGAATTGAGTTTGGTTGGCGTTTGGGGCATAAATATTAAGGATAGCTATGGGGGAGCCTGAGAGCGTGCCTTGGAGTAATATATATCGTCCCTCGGGATCTTTAGTTATCAGCGTCGGGGCAAATGGTATATTGTTTTTAATCAGGATGGCCACCCCTCTTTTCTTGCTGGGGGAGGAAGCAAAAAACGCTTGGGGGTACGTGTGGTTAAATGTGTTTGGTGGGTCTGTATTGTTATAATGGGTTTCTTGAATGCAAATTATATCACCTTTAGTCTTTTTAAATTCTTGGAGGGCTAATTTGCGTTTGCGGACCGAGTTAAGGCCTTTGACGTTCAAGGAAATAATTTTGATCGACGCCATTAGTGGGGGGGGGGGGGGGGTCTCGGGGATAAGCCCCTGTCCCTGAGTTATTCCCATGTCAGGGTTGATTTGAGCGTCGGGGTGCATGTGCGGGGGGAAGTTTCTGGTTTTCCCGCGGGGGGTGCTGGGGGAGGGCCGACGGGGGGAGGATGGGGTGGGGGGGGGAGAGAGGGAGGGGGGGGAAGACACAAGAGGACAAGAAAGAGAGTGGGCTATCCTGGAGCCCGAAAAAGGTTCCTCTTGACATTCTAGTGTCAAGGGGCTGGGGTGCAAAAAGACCCCTAGGAGAACTTTCGGGGTGTCACTCACGGACCGCAGCCAGTAAGAAGGGTCCGGCGCCCCCATCCTATTGCTAGTAGGGGGGGGGGGAAGGGTCCTAAGTAAGGAGGGAGAACTCTGGTTTACGGAGGCCTTACTCTCCTACGGTTAGTACTATAACTGGTCTTTTACATCCTTTGCGAACATTGTTTCCTTTTTTGTGTTACGTTCTTGTTTCCCCGGGGGGGGGGGGAGGGGGGGAAGAGGAGGGGGAAGGGGGGAAGAGGAGGGGGGGGGAGGGGGAGGGGGGGGAGGAGGGGGGGGGAGGAGGAGGGAGAGGGGGGGGAGGAGGGGAGGGGTGGGAGGAGGAGGGGGGGGGGAGGGGGGGGGGGAGAGGGAGGGAGGGGGGGGAGGGGGGAGGGGAGGGGGGGGGAGGGGGGGAGGAGGGAGGGGGGGGAGGAGGAGAGGGGGGGGAAGGGGAGGGTCTGGTGTTTATAGTTTGCACTGGTAGGGCAGCGTTACTCTTTAGTGGGGGTATGTCCTCAGGTTGATTCCCACATTAACCTTGTGATTGTACATTGATATGCAGTAAGCAAAGGTGGATATACATGCAATATTTCGGTTTTGAGGGGGGGAGGGGGGGGTAGGGGGAGAAAGAGGGGGGGTGGGAGGGGGGGGGGGTAGGGAGGGGAGGTGTGGTGAGAGGGGGAGGAGGGAGGAGGGGGGTGGGAGGGGGGGGCGGGGAGGTGGGAGCATATAGGATACACATGGTTGGCAGCTGGTTTAAACATTACTCTCGGGGGGAGTTCCATTCCCAGGCCGAGGTCACTCTTATACATTGCTGTTTGGCTATGCATTTATACATTGATATGTAGCATTACTGGTTGGTTTGACATAAGACATTTCTCCTCTAGTGGGGGGGAGGGGGGGGGAGGGAGGGGGGAGGGGGGGAGGGGGGAGGGAGGGGGGGAGGGGGGGGAGGGGGAAGGGGGGAGGGGGGGAGGGGGGGAGGGAGGGGGGGGGAGGGAGGGGGGGGGGAGGGAGGAGAGGGGGGGGGGAAAGGGGGGGGTCTGGTGTTTATAGTTTGCACTGGTAGGGCAGCGTTACTCTTTGGTGGGGGTATGTCCTCAGGTTGATTCCCACATTAACCTTGTGATTGTACATTGATATGCAGTAAGCAAAGGTGGATATACATGCAGTATTTCGGTTTTGAGGGGGGGGGAGAGGGGGGGGGGGGGGAGAGAGAGGGGGGGGGAGAGGGGGGGGGGAGAGAGGGGGGGTAGGGAGGGGAGGTGTGGTGAGAGGGGGAGGAGGGAGGAGGGGGGGATGGGAGGGGGGGTGGGGAGGTGGGAGCATATAGGATACACATAGTTGGCAGCTGGTTTAAACATTACTCTCGGGGGGAGTTCCATTCCCAGGCCGAGGTCACTCTTATACCTTGCTGTTTGGCTATGCATTTATACATTGATATGTAGCATTACCGGTTGGTTTGACATAAGACATTTCTCCTCTAGGGGGGGGGGGGGGGGGGGAGGGGGGCAGGTGGGGGGGAGGGAGCATACATTATTCGTGACCTTGACATTTTATTTAAACATTGCTCTCGGGGGGAATCTCATTCTTAGGCCTAGGGGTCCCTTGCATTATGTCTTTTTCATCTAGTCAGTCAGTAGTTGGTCATACATTGGCATATAACTATACAGACTGGATAAACATAGTACCGATGGTTAAGCATAGTACAGGTCTTCTCTTGGGGGGAGGGGGGGGAGGTGGGGGGGGGGGAGGGGGGAAGGTGGGGGGGGGAGGGCTGAAAGCTATCCGTGGGGGGGGGGGGGGGGGGGGCAGGAGGAACACTTGGGGGGTTATCTAACATAGTAATTTGTCTGATTAGTGAGGGGGGGTGGGGGGGGGGGCATATTGTATATAGCCTTTTCTAGCATTTGGGAATTATCACTGAGGTGGGGTTAGTTTCGTGCCGGGATGTTGTTTGGAGGTGTATGGTTGAATCTTGAGGCTTATATGATGTGTCAATTGCTGTGATGTAAGCTGTTGTGTCTGGTGCTACTCTGGTTCTGTTCAGGGGGGGTGGGGGTGGGGGGAAGTATACGGGGCGGAGAGGGGTGAAGGGGGGGGCAAGGGGAGACAAGGGGGTTCAGGGGGGGGACCATACAATTGCGGGTTCAGTTGGGAGCCTTATAATTCTGGGGGGGGAGTTTCAGTAGGGGTGTTCAATTGGGTCTGGATCTTGTACACATATATCCTCGTTTTGGTGGTAAGAGGGGAGAGGGGGGGGGGGGAACTCGGGGGGGTCGTGGAAAACCAGAGAGGTAGGATATCTTATATACCTTTGGGGAATATCGGGGTACATCATAAGGGGAGAGAGAGAGGGGGGGGGAAGTTTCTGTTTATACAACCTGCCCCCTGTGGAAGAGGGGGGGGGGGAAAGGGTGGCTCCGGGAACGGATCCTGGGTTGCAGTGTCCATAGCAGGAGTCTCTGGCTCTGTTATCTTGGCGTGCGGGCACATTGAATCAGGAATCCAGGGCACTTCATGCTCGTCAGGAGCACCGACCAGGTGTGCCTGTGTAGGTATGCAGCAGCCGACCCGCGTCTCCGGAGCCCGGATCTTCGTTGGTGCAGCTCTGGAGCACGTAAGTGTCACGAGAGGACCGCGCCCGGGGAGGAGCAGCGCGGATGCCGTTTCCTCCCGTTGCAGTCCGAGACACCACGGGTGGGGCCTCTATTCCCCTCGGTCTCGGGGAGAGACAGAAAAGGTGAGTGGACGTTTTACTCGTGGGGGGGCGGGAGGTAGGAGAGGGCTTTGGTTAGATAGTGGCGGGGGGGGGGAGGGGGGGAGGTAAGAGAGGAGGGGGAGAGTGGTGAGGAGTGGAGGGGGGGGGGACTGGAGGGGGGGGACTGGGGGGAGGGGGCGGGGAGGGGGAGATAGTTCGTGGGGTGGGAGTTGGGGGGCCTCTCGGGGCCAGAGGGGTGCTTTGTGCACTGAGGGTTCTTGCGTTGGGTGCTTGCTGTTATCTTCAGGGCCTCTGGGTCCGCGTGGGATGACTGTGGGGGCCTCTTGTGTTTTTCTTGGGCCTCGTAGTTGTCTGGATCATCCGGATTCACCGTTGGCGCTGGCTCGCCAGTCTCTCCGATGTTCGGGGGGCTTCTTGTAGGGGCGTCTCTGACGTCTCCTCGGTATTGGGGCGGCTGCTCTTCTGTGGTGGGAGAGGGATCCCTAGCGCTTTCAAGAAGTTTTTAGCGCCTTCAGGGGTTGTCACTGTGTGGTGGCGGCCATTACGGAGCACCACTAATTTGAAGGGGAACCCCCAGCGATACTTTACCCCCTGGTCTCTGAGGTAGGAGGTAAGTGGGCGCAGCGCGTTTCTTTTATTCATTGTTATCTGGGAAAGGTCGTTGTAGAGTTGGATTTGTGCCCCGTCCATGGACACAGTCCTCATTTCTCTGGCCGCCGCCATGATGCGGTCTTTAGCAGAGTATGCTTGCATTCTCAGCACCACATCTCTGTGTCTATTTGGGTCCGATGATTTCGGGGCCAGGGCTCTGTGGGCACGGTCCGTGTGCAGGTCATGATCTGATAGATCAGGGACGAGCTGCAGAAAGAGTCTGCGGAGGAATGGTTGGAGTTCTTCGTGGGAGATAGTTTCTGGGATGTTTTTGAGGCGGATGTTTTGCCTTCGCTCCCTGTTCTCCATGTCCTCTAACTTGTCCTGTATATGCTGAATCGCCTCTCCACATCTCAGTACTTCTTCGCGTGTCTCAGCCTGTTCATTTGAGGCTACCTCCATCTTAACCTCCAGGTCTTCCGTCCGCTCCGTCAGTGCTTCTACTTCTGCCCGGATGGTTTGGAGGGCTTTTCCGTGTCCTCCTGAACTCCCCTCCTCATTTTAATAATTAGGGCATCAAAAAAGTCTTTATTTAGGACGGGGGGATCTGAGTCAGTCGGGCTCTGTCGGCCGCTGCGCACCTCGTGCTCCGGTTCTTCTCCGGCGCCATCTTGCTCCTCGGAGCTGATCTCAGCTAGGCGTTGCGCCGGAGCGAAGAACTTGGTGACGGGGCATTGACTCTTCCTCTGCGGCTTCCCTGCCATCTCTTCAGAGTGAGTTCTCGGGGTGGGATCGATTTTCGGGGGGTTTGGGGTGGGGAATGAGCTTATTCTATTATTTATCTTGGTGAGGGCGCCGGGAGCTCCTCCACTAGCAGACCATCGGCTGTGACATCACCGGAAGTCTCCGTACACCTTTCCTTTCTAAAGAGATGCCCAATCTTTTTTTTAAATATCTATTGTATCTGCCAGTGTGCATCTAAGGGAAGTGAGTTAACGTGCCTGACCCTACCTCTTAGTTACAAGGGGCTAGATGGCCAGAACAAGTCTTATGAAATACTTAGCCTTACTTGCCAAGGTTGAAACGATGAGATGTTGGCACAGGCACCATGATGGAATGGTCCTCTTCCGGGCTTACAGTGGAGCAGGCTTTGTAAGGCCCATGCAAAGGCGTAAACTGATATGTACACATTGAAACTTATTCTCAGATCTGCTTCAGCCATGTCGCTGTCCAGTTTCTCTCTTCCTGTACATTGTGGAATTGTGGTGTTATCTGTCCAGTCATCTAAATTCTTCTGGTCCCACCACTTACAAGAGAAAGTCTGTTCCCAAAACTCCCTTATGAATATATCATTTGGGGATTTGGAGGAGTTGGAGGAGTGGAGGGTATGGAAATACTCAAAGAACCCTGGCATCTTCCCAGAATGGATGGCGAAACCTATGGTGCCCACCAGGACCCTATGAAACTTCTTCTTGGAAAGTTGAACAGAGGTTGACCAAGATTCACTTGCCACCCAAATTTTCCCAGTCACGTTCTGCCTCACCAGCTCTTCTACAACTGGCAGAAATGCAGATTCAAAAGAGAACACCACAACTGCATTGGCCGTTGACTCCCTGATGACGTGGACGAGGTGGGGAGCATTACTGTTGGGTTGGCTGGTCAAAATGTTCTCAACAAAGGCCACGCAAGCTCCGTACTTGACGATCTCCTGCTGGACCACCTGAATCCCAAATTGACCATAGTCATCGTCAGTGGCAAGGAGACCAATCCATTTCCATCCAAAGTGAGACACCAGCTGGGCCAGACCTTTGGACTGAAACTCATCACTGGGGATGGTCCGAAAGAAGGACGGGAACAGATTCCGGTCACTGAGGAGAGGGCTGGTTGATAAATAACTGATCTGTTGAAAAAAAAATTACAAATGAGAATGAAGAGAACTTCTACAAAGTAACATTTGGCACTGTCTGTTTTATTATTAACCAGGGTTTACAGTTGAAAAAGAGACCTGTGTGATTTGGAAAAATCTGTACACATGAAGAACAAAAACACGCTCCCTTTATGGAATACGAATCTAGGAAAAAGATTGGCCCCACATATATGGAAAACACGCACACTCCCTGCGCCCCTCCCAAATTGACTGCAATTTATCCATGAGATTTCTACATTTTGAACCTAAATCTCATAACTGAAGAGCCATTTAGTGGCATCTTTTGATCCAAAGATGATGAAGCCTGCCAGGGTAACCTCCAGTTTAGCAGGTGCCTGTACTCAATAAATTGCATTTCTTATTGTACTATGTGCTAAACGTGTGATAGTGTCTAAATGGTTAAATGAATGAAGCATAATGCTACCTGTGATTTAGTGAAATTAATGACTGACATAAGTCATTAACAAGGTAACAAGTAGCATTGTGATGGGAAACGGCGAGCGCGCAGGTTCCTTAGTGATACATAATAACACAACACACACATTTCTCTCAAAAATACACACTACAACGCCCACCGTTTCCCGTCACGATGCGAAGGGAACCTTGTTACTGGCTTCTGCCTGTTATTAATTGCACTAAATCACAGGTAGCATTATGCTTCATTCATTTAATCCTCTGGGCACTGTCACATATTTTACAGAGTTTAGTCCATAGTACAATAAGAAATGTTTCATAATGAGTATACTATAGGTACCTGCTAAACTGGAGTTTACCTTGATGGGGTTAACAGCCTTGAATCATTTTTTTGATCAAAATATGCCACTAAGTGGCTCCTCTGTACCCATGAAGAAGAGACCTCCTGGGGATCTAAAACCGAAGCTCATGTGCCCTCTTATTTCATGTCCGTCTATTTATAACACACTCGTAGCTCTCTTACCTGTGGGTATCTGTACAGTCCCAACATGTGGGCTATTAGGATGGAGCGTGTGGTCGCAGAATCTCCAATCACACCTGCTAGAGGTGGCCCTCTGTGACACCGGTAATTGGGAATGCTTCCTTGTCCTACTGATAGCATCCAGAATATCCCTTCTACTGCCCGTCTCATGGAAATGCAGGAGTCAAATATCTGGAAGCCCAGGGAGATGTTGGGGAGGAGGTCGGGGTTTAAGTTAATCTCTTCTATAGCAAATATCATCGCTCGCATGCCCTGATATCTCTGGGATTCAAACCTAGAGGGTTAGGTGGAAATGTCACAGACAGTGTTAGTGTCCCACACACAAACTGGTGGACTTTGGACTGTAAGACCTAAAGAAGAGACCATCACAGCAAAGAGACTGAGTAATATTAATGTTATAATGCAGAATAGGGTTAGTTTGAAGAAGATAAACAAAACATCTGGTCAAGATGCCGACAAATATAGCGTCAGCAACTTTCAGTAATTGCGCAATGGACAATAGACGATGGACCATCACTAAAGATAAAGACTTCGGCAACACAATTATCTTGACTAACCCCAAGTTTGATAACATAGGAACAAGGCCATCCCGTCCCCTACACTAATGCACAGAACGAAGATAGCAGAGAAGTGCTAATGGAAAATAAAAGCTAGGGTGTAAGATATCTGGCTGTGTCACACACAAACACACACACACACACACACACACACACACACACACACACACACACACACACACACACACACACACACACACACACACACACACACACACACACACACACACACACACACACACACACACACACACACACACACACACACACACACACGAGAGGTGCTCAGTCTGTCAGTGTCACACACACAGGATGATGGGCTCCCTCAGTCTGTCAGTCACACACACACACACACACACACACACACACACACACACACACACACACACACACACACACACACACACACACACACACACACACACACACACACACACACACACACACACACACACACACACACGGAGAGGGGTCCCTCAGTCTGTCACTATCACACACACAGGGAGAGGGGCTCCCTCAGTCTGTCAGTGTCACACACACAGGGAGAGGGGCTCCCTCATTCTGTCACTATCAGGAGCTGGTTTGCCCTCAGTGGAAACTAAAGATTTCTTAAGACACACGCTTCCGCAGACGTGCACGAGCCCCTGCTAAAGCTGCTCTCATTGCGGCTGCAGGGGCTCAGTGCTGAGCAGCAGCACGCCTCAGCACAGGTCAGCGCCTAAGCGCTGACCATGCCCGAAGCCTCAGTCTGTCAGTGACACACACACAAGAGGGGATCCCTCAGACTCTCAGTGTCACACACACACACACACACAGAGGAGACAATGGCTTACCTGTCAGTGTCACACACACACACAAACAATGTCCCCTCTGATAGCAACAAAGATAGTACCATGCAATTAAAACTTACGTCTGACATATAAGATCTGCAGGTTTGCTTGTGAAAAGGTTTTCGCTGTAGCTTCTGCCCACGTGAATTGGAAAAGTCCCCCCTATAATAACGTCTCCAGCCCCGCTCAGATATTCATTCATATTTCCACCAAACAGATTGCATCCTCTCCCTGACCCCCAGCACATACACACTTCCACAGCTAATGTGTATAACACCCACATTATAACGGGGAGCAATCTTCCAATTCTGTATAAACAGCAGCTCTGTCTGTGTCTGTGATTCATATCTAACTCACAGGGAGAGGGGACCCTCAGTCTGTCACTGTCACACACACAGGGAGAGGGGACCCTCAGTCTGTCAGTGTCACACACACAGGGAAAGGGGCTCCCTCAGTCTGTCACTGTCACACACACAGGGAGAGGGGACCCTCAGTCTGTCAGTGTCACACACACAGGGAGAGGGGTCCCTCAGTCTGTCAGTGTCACACACACAGGGAGAGGGGACCCTCAGTCTGTCAGTGTCAAGGGAGTGGTTCCCTCAGTCTGTCACTGTAACACACAAAGGTAGAGGAGCTCCTTCAGTATGTCAGTGTCACACACACACACACACACACACACACACACACACACACACACACACACACACACACACACACACACACACACACACACACACACACACACACACACACACACACACACACACACACACACACACACACACACACACGGAGAGGGGCTCTCTCAGTCTGTCACTGTCACACACAGGGAGAGGGGCTCCCTCAGTCTGTCAGTGTCACACACACAGGGAGAGGTGACCCTGAGTTTGTCAGTGTCACACACACAGGGAGAGGGGCTCCCTCTGTCTGTCAGTGTCACGCACACAGGAGAGGGGCTCCCTTAGTCTGTCACTATCACACACACAGGGAGAGGGACTCCCTCAGTCTGTCAGTGTCACACACACAGGGAGAGGGGCTCCCTCAGTCTGTCTGTGTCACACACACAATGTCCCCTCAGTCTATCAGTGTCACACACACTGTGTCCCCACAGTTTATCAATGTCACACAGACAGGAGATGGACTCTCTGGGTCAGTTTTATAAGTTGTGTAGATGTCCTGGGAATGCAGATATTAATTACACCTTCTCTCCTCAATTATCTTATCAGGGAAATGACTGCACCCAGGGAATCAGTGCTAATCCCAAATGTACATTGAATTATTTTCCTGCTCATCCATTCCCACGAGGGACACATGACAGCAGTCTCAGTGTGACGGCCCTAGCAATGAGAGGAAGCAACATATTGTGTCCTGATTTGGCAGTGAGAGATTTGGAGAACCATTATATGGCTCCCAATTTTTATATTTATATATACTTTACAACACGATTGTTGGCGTCTTAAATACTTTATTGTACAATGCTTACAATTGTACATTATTTCTAACGCGATCCGCTTATAACGCGACGTGATTCTTTGGACCCCCAAGCACAGCGTTATAAGGGGGCTGAGCTGAATTTTGTTAAGAAACAGATTTCTACATTATCATATAGAATATTATAGTATAAAATGGCCAGTAGGGATGGGCACATTTTTGGGGCAGATCGCCCGGTTTCTTTAATCCGTGGAATTCAGCGGTTCAATCTCAAAAAGGGCGAGTCGCGTTTTGTGGACGTTTCGGTTATTATTACCAGTACACTCTGCGTATTTCCGCCAACATTGATGTTTTTGTAATGTTCCTTCAACGGGTCGCGGAATTCGCGTATTTTGTCCAAAAAATGCATGCGCGGGGCTGTATCCAATGGTGGAATTTGGTGAATCCGCGCAGATTATAACCGGATCAAATCCGTTTGCGGATTTTACATTGTGTAATGCATTTTTTTAGGAGGAGGAGGGGAAGGGGGCGGAGGTGCGATTAAATCCAGGAATCGGATTTGGGTGGAGACACCCGTCTCTGATCTCAGGAGACGTGCACCGAGGTGTAACAGTTCACAGGTGGAGGTCCGTTAATTTTGGCTGGAGTAGGGTTCTGTGTTTGTGTGCAGGGTTCCTCTCCCCAGCGGTCCAAGGTCCAGTGTCCAAGGTTCAGCGTCCAAGGTTTAGGGTCCAAGGTTCAGTGTCCACAACCTTCCTGGCCAGATCTCAGTAGTGAGTCTCTGTGGGGTTTTACACCCCTGACGAGTCATACAACTTCACACTGATGAGACCCATTAAGGGTGAAACATGTCTGTGAGTGGTTCCTCTGGCTTTGCATCTGATTCCCATGTGAATAGAAGTGAGAATAGGTGCGCAACTACAAACAATACACAACGTGGAGTGATAATCAGTGATAAATGTATAAATCAATACGTGAACTCTTAGGTACTGAACAAATGGAGCGTCTGCAGCTGTGATACCAGGGATGGGTCAAAACACCCCCTACAAGTTTAGACAAATACACAAAAAAACACAGCGCACAACGCTCATAGTGTATTAAAGATACATTAAGAATAACCAACAAATAAGGGTAAGTATTGTGCGTACATCAAAACAAAATAAAAAATTCCCTGATGAAGAGACCGTAAGGTTTCGAAACGCGTTGGAAAGAGGTTCGATCTGCTGTATCTCATTGGACTCTTTACTCCATCACTGCGGGCTTACTCGGCGACTGGAGAAAAAGATCGCGACGCGAGTTGCAGTGTCGCTCCCCAGTGACGTCACAAACCCGGAAGTGCCGGATTGGCGGGCTGAGAAGTTTGTATCCAGCCAGTGTATGAACTTCACCGATTTCGTGATGCCACTCGTGTACATCACGAGTCTGTTGGACATTCTAACCTTGCGAGTGGATCTATCCAGGTTCTACTTGATCTGATGTGGGACCGAGAGACCGAGAGACGGGGAACTGCTTAAACCATCGCTGATGACATTCGATTTGGCGTTCTGTCTGGTGCATGGGTAACAATAACCCTTGACATGCCTGTTTAATTTTGTTTTGATGTATGCACAATACTTACAGTACCCTTATTTGTTGGTTATTCTTAATATATCTTTAATACACTATGAGCGTTGTGCGCTGTGTTTTTTTTGTATCTGATTCCCATGCTGTGCTTTAAAGCTGTGTTAACAGCGAGCATTAGCTTATATGGGCACCATGTAACAATGGGTTTTCAGGCAAAAGGTGACGCATTGGGTGCTCATTTGCATGTCATTTCCCAGGATCCCTTGCTGCAGTGGAAGCACTGAATGCGGGGGGGATAATGGTGAAAGGCGGGGTTGCAGACCTGCCTAAGACGTGAATGTGCTCACAAGTGATATTCTTTATTTGCTACTAGCTGAGAGACCCGGCGTTGCCCGTGAGTTACATTTAGCGCTAGGAAAAGGGGGGGGGGGGGAGAGGGGGAGAAAAGGAGGGGGGGAAAGGAGGGGAGGGGGGGACAGTGGACAGGAGGGGGGGGAGAGTGGACAGGGGGGAGGAGAGTGGACAGGAGGGGGGGGACAGTGGACAGGAGGGGGGGACAGTGGCCGGGGGGAGGGGGGGTGCAGTGACCGGGTGGGGGGGGACAGTGGAGAGGACAGTGGACTGGAGGGGATGGGAGGGGGGGGGAAGTGGACAGGAGGGGGGGAGAGTGGACAGGGGTGGGGGGCAGTGGAAAGGACAGTGGACAGGAGGGGATGGGAGGGGGGAAGAGTGGACAGGAGGGGGGGGGAGAGTGGACAGGGGGGAGGAGAGTGGACAGGAGGGGGGGAGAGTGGACAGGAGGGGGGGGTGACAGTGGACAGGAGGGGGGGAGAGTGGACAGGAGGGGGGTGACAGTGGACAGAAGGGGGGGGCAGTGGACAGGAGGGGGGTTGGTTTGCTTTAAATTGACGGGTCCCTCCTCTCCACTCCCCCTGTATCTTTCTCCGCTCCTGACCCCCCCCGCCACCCCCCCCATGTGTAGCTCCGGTCCCCACTCTACAGTGTCTGAAACACAATGTAACGCACACAGACACACACACAGTGTCCCACACACACACACACTGTCACGCTGTGACACACACACACACACACACACACACACACACACACACACACTCACCTCTCCTTCTGGCCGCCGCCATGTTAGTTAGTCCGCGAGGGAGGAAGGGCTCCTTCCGTCTGCCGCCATCTTAGGTGCCGCGTGGCAGCGGTAGGCTTCCCTGGCCAATGCCTGTCCCCGCGCCAGGGAGGTGAGTGGGAGGGAGGTGAGCAGGAGGTGAGTGGAGGGAGCGGGAGGTGAGTGGAGGCAGCGGCAGGCTGCCCTGCCCACTGCCTGTCCCCGCACCGGGGAGGTGAGTGGAGGGAGCGGGAGGTGAGTGGAGGCAGCGGAAGGCTGCCCTGCCCACTGCCTGTCCCCGCGCCGGGGAGGTGAGTGGAGCGGGAGGTGAGTGGAGGCAGCAGCAGGCTTCCCTGCCCACTGCCTGTCCCCGCGCCGGGGAGGGAGTTGAGCGGGAGGGAGGTGAGTGGAGAGGGAGGTGAGTGGAGCGGGAGGTGGAGGGAGGTGAGAGGAGAGGGAGGTGAGTGTGATGGGGGGGGGAGAGGACAGAGAGAGAGGTGTGTGTGTGTGTGTGTGTCCCTGTGTGTCCTTTGGCCCATCACTCTGCCTCAGGCCAATGAGGGCGGGCGGGCCAAGGGACCAATGAGATTGCCGCTAGGGACACAGGCCATGCAGACATACAGTGCTTTCAGAAATATATAGTAGATATGCAATTCGGTGGAGTTTTCTTGTTGCCTTTTTCACACCCACCATAACTTAAAACGTATATATATATATATATATATATATATATATATATATATATATATATATTTATATACACACACACATACAAGTCTCGTCTAATTTTTGTTGTGTGCTGGGTCTGACTATAGTGTACTAGATGATGGACTCATGACCCCGCTCTGACAAATGCACGGAAATAAGAGGGGTTACATGTATAACGCGAAACTCAGTTTCAATTTAAAAAAAAAACCATAATGACGTTGAAGGTTCAATCAGAACTTAATCGGGCGCCAAAAACATACAACTGACAAAAGAAAACGTATAACAGACCTATCAGTAATAAATAATAATCAAACATAATGCCAGTGCAAGAACGCCACACTCCGTACGTCCAGGAGCAGTATGGGAAAAACACTCTGGAGTTAACGTCCCAAAGTCGGTAGCTGCTCTGCAAAGAGAGGCCAACAATCTGACCATAGGAAAGGAAATCCTTCCCCGGGGAGCTTACAATCCGTAGCGACAGGCGGACGTGACATGGAATAGAGACGGGGCGGGGACATACAGGTGTAGCGCTATTTACTGTCGCTGTGAGCTCAATGTGAAGTGGATGGAGCTCAGGCTGAGCGTGGCCACCTCGAGGCTCGCTGTTCGCATGGCCCAGCATGGAGTGCATTCCCCAAGGTATAACATTAAAGCAACGGTCAGTGAATATATCACCGCCACGAAGAAGAAAGTCCTCCGTTGGAGAAATGTTGCATGGCTCTCCAGATGAACAGCTTACACGTCTCGATGGTATAAAACGCCTTGCTGTTAGTGTACGAGCTCCCTGCTTCCAGTCTGAGTACTATTCCTGGCACGATCCGGCCTCGATCGTGTCTCCACGTGATGACGTAGTGCCGTGTTCAAAGGGGCCCTTACGCGTTTCGCAGCTCACAGCGACTTCATCAGAGGCTGGTTGGTAGCGTCGGACAGCAGCGTCTGAAGTACTCTCACGTTGCTAGCTGTAAAAATCAAACCAATCCAGACTGCCAGACAACAAAGGACCAATTGGGATCTTAATACTAGATCACCAATAGGAGATCTCCCCATACAGTATACACAGTATAGTACAGTATGTCTTTGCAACATTCGCGTTCTGTAACCAACCACTATACCCCTTTTGTATATGCAATCTACAATGCAGTAAGTGCTGTCCCTGGGCTCCAATTGAACATGGGAAACATGTTGTATAGTGCTCAAAAGAAAAAGCAATACCAAAAAAAATGATAATCTTCTTGTAGAATAATGAACCCAATAAACAGATGTAACAGATAGTTCCAATAGATGTATAGCTGGTAACATTAATCCCACACAGCACGATAGTAAGGATATAATTATAGCAAACACCTGCCGGTGACCAGTGTAATGAACATCTAATTCTATGGAACAAAATGATATGAACAATGTCCACAAAAGGTCAACTGGAATAAACTCACATGGGATGAATGTCCACGATAAACAGCAAGTCCAAATGTATCCAGCGATCCAAGGGTTAAGTGTGCCTCCGCCTGTAGATGAACATGATGAACGAGGGAGAGAGAAAAACGGAGCACTACGTCCACTGCTGGCAAAGCCAGAAAAAAGTACAAGGATGCGTTCCCACAATAAAAAATATAGCTGGATCAAAAACAAAAACCACACCAACGCGTTTCGGACTATAAATAGTCCTTTATGAAGGTGAATAACTACTTACCCACTGCTGTAATTGGTAATGAAGTAGGGCGCATCAGTGCTCTCAAAAGGCGTACCTAGGTCAGATTTATCTAAATCCATATTGATTAGCAAATCTCTTTCAGTGCCCAGGGCTATTTCATAGGCTGTATCTATGGCCTTTTTGGCATACCCTCTTGCCAGAAATCTGTCCCTCATCTCACCCGCCCTGTGTACAGTATAAAGGCCTCCAGACAGGAACAGTTCCGACGCAAGCGAAGGAACTGGCCCCTCGGGATGCCCCTAACCAGAGGGCGGGAGTGACAACTTTTAGCGTGAAGTAATGAATTCCTGGCATTTTCTTTTCTAAAAATATCAGATTGGATTTTGTGGTCAATATCAATGTATAAATTGAGACCAAGAAATTGTATTTGATACATATCAAACACATGTGTAAATCTGAGATTTAGTGTGTTGTCTGCCAGATAGACAAAAAACTTTCTAAGGTCCTCCTCCCCACCACTCCAGATCATAAGCAGGTCATCTATATAGCGCTTGTAGAACGCTATATGATGCCTGAAGGGATTTGAATCTCCAAACACGTGGGACATCTCCCACCAACCCATGAATAGGTTAGCACTAGCTGAGAGACCCGGCGTTGCCCGGGATGTAATGTTCCCGCTCCTCTCTGTCTCCTCTCTCCTCCCCCCTCTCTCTGTTTGTCCCCCATTCACATCAATCCAGTCCCCCACTCCCTCCTTTACAGCTCTGTTTGTCCCCCTTTACAGCTTCATGCAGTGTGTGCGTCAGTCATTGTGTGTGCGTCAGTCAGTCAGTGTGTGTGTGTGCGCGTGCGTCAGTGAGTCTGACGCAGAAATACAAACACACACACACAGACTGAGTGACGCACACACACACACACACTGTCAGTGTGCGTGCGTGTGTGCCTCAGTCAGTGTGTGTGTGCGCCAGTCAGTGTGTGTGTGTGTGCGCCAGTCAGTGTGTGTGTGTGTGCGCCAGTCAGTGTGTGCGTGTGCGGCAGTCAGTGTGTGTGTGTGTGCGCCAGTCAGTGTGTGTGTGTGCGCCAGTCAGTGTGTCTGTGCGTGCGTCAGTCAGTGTGTGTGTGCGTGCGTCAGTCAGGGTGTGTGTGTGCGTGCGTCAGTCAGGGTGTGTGTGTGCGTGCGTCAGTCAGGGTGTGTGTGTGCGTGCGTCAGTCAGGGTGTGTGTGTGCGTGCGTCAGGGTGTGTGTGCGCGTGCGTCAGTCAGGGTGTGTGTGCGCGTGCGTCAGTCAGGGTGTGTGTGTGTGCGTGCGTCAGTCAGGGTGTGTGTGTGTGTGCGTGCGTCAGTCAGGGTGTGTGTGTGCGCATGCGTCAGTCAGGGTGTGTGTGCGTGAGTCAGTCAGGGTGTGTGTGCGTGCGTCAGTCAGGGTGTGTGTGCGTGCGTCAGTCAGGGTGTGTGCGTGCGTCAGTCAGGGTGTGTGTGTGCGCGTGCGTCAGTCAGGGTGTGTGTGCGTGAGTCAGTCAGGGTGTGTGTGCGTGCGTCAGTCAGGGTGTGTGTGCGTGCGTCAGTCAGGGTGTGTGCGTGCGTCAGTCAGGGTGTGTGTGCGCGTGCGTCAGTCAGGGTGTGTGTGTGTGCGTGCGTCAGTCAGGGTGTGTGTGCGTGCATCAGTCAGGGTGTGTGTGCGCGTGCGTCAGTCAGGGTGTGTGTGCGCATGCGTCAGTCAGGGTGTGTGTGTGTGCGTGCGTCAGTCAGGGTGTGTGTGTGCGTGCGTCAGTCAGGGTGTGTGTGTGCGCGTGCGTCAGTCAGGGTGTGTGTGCGCGTGCGTCAGTCAGGGTGTGTGTGCGCGTGCGTCAGTCAGGGTGTGTGTGTGCGTGAGTCAGTCAGGGTGTGTGTGCGTGAGTCAGTCAGGGTGTGTGTGCGTGCGTCAGTCAGGGTGTGTGTGCGTGCGTCAGTCAGGGTGTGTGCGTGCGTCAGTCAGGGTGTGTGTGCGTGCGTCAGTCAGGGTGTGTGTGTGTGCGTGCGTCAGTCAGGGTGTGTGTGCATGCATCAGTCAGGGTGTGTGTGCGTGTGTGTGCGTCAGTCAGTATGTGTGTCTCAGGTGTGTGCGTTAGTCAGGGTGTGTGTACGCGCGTCAGTCAATGTGTGTGCGCGGGCGCCATTCAGTGTGTGTCAGGCAGTCAGTGTGTGTGTGCCTCAGTCAGTGTGCGTCAGTCAGTGTTTGCGTGCGGCGGTGAGTGGGCGAGTGTCTGTGTGTGACTGTGTGTCAGTCAGTGTGTGTCAGTCAGTGTGTGACTGTGTGTCAGTCAGTGTGTGTCAGTGTGTGACTGTGTGTCAGTCAGTGTGTGTCAGTCAGTGTGTGTCAGTCAGTGTGTGACTGTGTGTCAGTCAGTGTGTGTCAGTCAGAGTGTGACTGTGTGTCAGTCAGTGTGTGTGTGTGTCACTGTGTGTGTGTGTGTCAGTGTGTGTGTGTACCTCCTTGCGCCAGCGGGGGGGGGGGGGGTTGTGTGTGTGTGGGGTTGTGTGTGTGTGTGGGGGGGGGTTGTGTGTGTGGGGGGGGGGGGTTGTGTGGGGGGGGGGGTTGTGTGGGGGGGAGTTGCGTGGGGGGGGATGTGTGGAGGGGGGGGTTGTGTGGAGGGGGGGTTGTGTGGAGGGAGGAAGGTTACCTCCTGTCGCCCCCGGTGCTCCCGGTTCGGCCGCGGGGGGGGTTGTGTGTGGTGGGGGGGGGGGAGGTTACCTCCTTGCGCCCCCCGTGCTCCCGGCTCGGCCGCGGGGGGGTTAACTGCTTGCTGGCGCTCCCGGCGGTAAGACGGGGCCACGATGAGAAGAGCTGAGTGAGGCGGTGTGTGAGAGGCGGCGGGAGTTTTGCTGGCGGTGTGTGAGAGGTGAGGTGGAGGAGGCTTGGCGCCGGGGAGGCTGAGGTTTGCGGTGAGGGGGGGCGGGGATTTTGCGGTGAGGGGGGGCGGGGAGTTTGCGGTGATGGGGGGCGGGGAGTTTGCGGTGAGGGGGGGAGGCGGGTTTGCGGTGAGGGGGGGCGGGGGGTTTGCGGTGCGGGGGGGATTTGCAGTGAGGGGGGGCGGGGAGTTTGTGGTGAGGGGGGGCGGGGGGTTTGCGGTGAGGGGGGGCGGGGGGTTTGCGGTGCGGGGGGTTTGAGGTGAGGGGGGCACACACACACACACACACACACACACACACACACGACGGGAGTGAGGGGGTGGAGAGTGGGACTGGCGCAGATCCGAGGAGAGTGAGTGTGTGTGTGTCTCTCCTTTGGCCCGTCACTCCGCCTCAGGCCAATGAGAGGTGTGCAGGGGCGGGCGGGCGGGTGGGCCAAGGGAGCAATCTCATTGGCCTGGCCCAAGGTCCAATGGGATTGCCGCTAGGGACACAGGGAGGGACACAGGGAGACACATACAGACATAGAAACATATGACTGTTTGAGAAATATATAGTAGATAGGAGGGGGCAAACGAAGTCCCCATGGCTGTCCCACGTGTTTGGAGTTAAAACTGACGATCAAAGAGAAAATAATTATGAGTAAGTTAAAATCTAATGCTATCCAATAAAAAAGCAATATGTGCAGGGGAAAGAGAAGAATGATCAGTGAGAAAGAATTCCACAGCTGTGAGCCCATGGTCATGGTGAATGATGTTGTAAAGAGAAGCTACATCCAGTGTAACCCAGATGTAGTGTGAGTGCCATGTGAAAGGTGCTAAGAGTGCTAAAACATGCTTGGTATCCAAAATGTGTGAAGGTAAGGTGTGCACAAGTGGTTGTAAAAAGTGATCTATGTATTGAGAAAGGTGCTCTCCCAGGGATCAATTACTAGAAATCATTATTACCACTATGACATTGGCTAGTTCCCTTTGCTGTGTTCCTCCTTGCATATGTAGTCCAGCATCTTCGCTGTTCAGTCTGCATTTTTAATCTTTGCCTTCGCGTTGCTATGGTTACCGCGATCACACCTCTGATGTGTTTTACTGCATGTACTATACCCTTAGTACTCAGCCATGTCTCACTTTATATTAAGATTATTGCGATTGTTTGTGCGGCACGAGAAGTTTCACAATTTGTGCGGCTCCGGGTGATTTTCCCGGAGGTTGTATCTTCTCTACGAATTACACAAGATGGCTGCCGACCTCAGCCATGGAATGTATCCAGTGGGTGGTTGGGTGGGGGCTCGGTGACCGTGGCAACATATGGCGATTTTCCCGGCAGCCATTCCATTGCTAATCATTAAAAGAACTCAGCTGCTTTTTTTAACCTCGATTTTGGCTCGAAATCACTTGGTGTTTTCTCCTAAAAAATAAGCCGGTTTTCTCTTCCTCTCCCAGAAGAAAACTGCTTGTCGAAATGCGTTGGAGCGGGAGCTCTTGCAGGGGGGCCCCTTTCTCCTCACCACGCTTCAGGGACTGTGCTTCAGCACTCATTGATTTTTTTTTTGGTGATGTATTGAGATATATTAAGAATAGGATTTTTTATTTTTTTATCCTGGACTTTGTTTTTTTACTTGGACTGACTTTGTTGGCTCTTAATGTGTATTACCTGCTTTAAACATCAATGTGAAGCGTTCCCAGCACCGTGTCCCTGCTTTATCTCTGTGTGTGTGTGTGTGTGTGTGAATATGTATGCTTACTTTCTCTAGTTGCATGGCCTTGGTACTATTCAGGTATTTGGGCATTCCATTGTGTGTGCTAGGAGAGTTACTTTGTAGCAAGCTTGGATACTGAGTACCACTTTGTATTTTGTATCAAGTCACACCAATTGCTGGTATATGTCCAATACTCACTCTTTTGTCCCTTTGTGGTTTGTTTGAGCCCCCCTTCATTTGAGATTTTCTCCCCTGTTTTTAAGTTCATGAATAGTTAGTTATTTTCATTCTTTGGTACACCTGTGGGCTCCACTCTGGTTCTATTTTTTGTTCTCATATTATTATTGTTCCAGGAGCACCGCTGTCTGTTGGTCACGGTAATGTATATTTGACAGCTTTTGGTAACCAGTTTTTATATTAGGCGTGTATGCGGTATACTGTGTGTTTGTGATATATATATATATAGATATATATATATACTGTAGTCACACTATTAGAGAGTCGGTCTGTTACAATGTATCTGATCTCAGACGCGCTATTAGAGAGGGTTGGGGTTCCATACAATGCATCTGATCCCAGACGCGCTATTAGAGAGGGTTGGGTTCCTAACAAAGCATCTGATCTTAGACGCGCTATTAGAGAGGGTTGGGGTTCCTTTACAATGTATCTGATCACAGACATGCTTTTAGAGAGGGTGGGGGTTCCTAAAAAATGCCTCTGATCTCAGACGCGCTATTAGAGAGGGGTGGGGTTCCTTACAATGCATCTGATCTCAGACTCGCTATTAGAGAGGGTTGGGGTTCCTTACAATGCATCTGATCTCAGACGCGCTATTAGAGAGGGTTGGGGTTCCTTGTAATGATCTGATCTCAGACGCGCTATTAGAGAGGGTTGGGATTCCTTATAATGCATCTGATCTCAGACGCACTATTAGAGAGGGCTGGGGTTCCTTACAATGCATCTGATCTCAGACGCGCTATTAGAAAGGGTTCGAAGAAGCAGAATTTATCATTATTAATTTATATACTGTACTAGCTGAGAGACCCGGCATTGCCCGGGATGTAAGTGCGTAATAGGTAATATCTACTATATATTTTTGAAAGCACTGTATGTTTGTCTGCATAGCCTCTGTCCCTCAGGCCAATGAGATTGCTCCCTTGGGCCGGCCGCCCCCGCACACCTCTCATTGGCCTGAGGCGGAGTGACGGCCCAAAGGGGAGAGACACACACACACACTCTCTCTCTCTCCCCCTCTCTCCCGTCCCCCCACCGTCCCCCCCTTCACGTGCGCCGCCCTGCACCGGCTCCGGACGAGGAGGAGGAGATAGCGCCGGGGAGGTAAGGGAACGCTGGTGGCTGGGGTAGGAGGGCCGTGCTTCCCCTCCGTCCGGAGCCTTGGGTAGGAGGGCCGTGCTTCCCCTCCGTCCGGAGCCGGTGCAGGGCGGCGCACGTGATGGGGGGGATGGTGGGGGGATGGGACAGAGGGGGAGAGAGAGAGTGTGAGTGTGTGTGTGTGTGTTTGTGTGTGTCCTTTGGGCCGTCACTCCACCTCAGGCCAATGAGAGGTGTGCAGGGGTGGCCGGCCCAAGGGAGCAATCTCATTGGCCTGAGGGACAGAGGCTATGCAGACAAACATACAGTGCTTTCAAAAATATATAGTAGATATATAATATAATGAATATAATTATTCAGTTTCTTAACCATACAAAAGTTTAAAAAAAACACTGCTCTAGCTAAACAAAGAAATACAAAACCAATAGAGAAAGCTTAGAAGCTGAATGGACGGATCGGTAATGAGATTTACATGACTATAAATAAAACGCTTGTTCAAGTAAACACTCGTAAACAATACCGCGGTTTAACTGCAAGGCTCCAGTTACGAAGACAAGTAAAAAGGCAATTCGCAGATACTGAGCGAATGTACAGATGTACAGTACAGTAATAACCTGTTCTCTACCACATCATGGGACAAAGGCACGACCATCTGACGTGTTTCGCAGGTGACTTAATTAATCTACATTCCCTCCAAGTCGCGACAAGTTGCTGAGTTGTCCATCACACCTGTATTTACACCAGTAGATGTCAGAATGAAATCTGATTTGAGTGGCTGCAGTTGTGCGCGTGTCCGGCAGATGGCAAAGTGAATATCTTTGCCTGCGGGGGACATTGGATGCTACAGTACATATAACAACTCAATGTCTGAAAACAGGTGTCTCTAAAGCCAGATAAAAAGCACGGCCATTACAGTAATCCATTGTTAAATGACCTTGGTCAATCAAGACGTTATCAAATGTAGGCGTTTCACATTTTATTACAAAGCAGAGTATCCAGTACTTTATTTAACATTGACTTCACTGCCGACTTGTGCATGGGACATACAGTACGACGTCAACTCATTTTATTAGAGCCCGATGCAGTTTCACATACAGACGAGACTACAAGTATTCTAAAGCTTGCCTTAAACTAGCCAGTTACATGCTGGGTACATGCTGTGTGTAGCCTGGCTAGTTTAAGGCAAGTTTAAGGCATTTCTGCATTGACTAATTACCCATCGGATTAACACAGCAGGGGTCCCTGGCAGTCCTATTCAGTTTGATTGGGACTGCCAGGGACCAACACTGTAAATCTGATGGGCCATTAGTCAATGCAGTAATGCCTGAAACTTGCCTTAAACTAGACCCAGCATGTACTCAGCACGTACCTAGGTCTTTTTGGCGATTGCCACTGGTTTGTGTTACAATAACTGTCGGCACAACAGTACATTATATTTTCTGCTATTAATACTGCACCAGATAAGAAATCGACTTTATCTGTGATCTATGACTAGACTGTATCATTGACAAGTAAGAATACTTCAAACATTCACCAAACCCGCATGGCTGGAAGAATTCTATACAGCATAATTTGTCAATAAACGATTGCTTTATTAGAACCACACGCGTGCAGGCGGCAAAAGAGGTTTGTTGGTCACTGCACCCATCTTTTGTGGGTACGTTTGATCATGGCAACTTCAAAAAGGAGAAATATCGGTACAAAGAGGTTGAATAATCGTAGTTCCTGAGTATCCAATGTGCCACCACCGTTTCCCCAGTCGGAGTACCAGCCATACCAACTCTACAACTATTATGGTCCAACCGGCACTGAAAAACCCCTACCGTAGTACCAGCCTCAACCTGATAATACTTGTATAGCTCCATCTAGCTACCTGTCCCAAAATAATAATAATAATAATAATAATAATATAGCTTATAGTATAAAATAGCTTATAACCCTATGGGGGACAGTATAAGGGGAAAAGAATTACAGGGCAACACGGTAATGTACAATTTTAGACCCAAGAGCTGACACTCTCAGCCCTTGCCATACAGTTTAAGGGGTAACGAGCTGGGCGTGACCTCTATTAATGAAGGTCGGCTACCCCTTACCGTCCCATTCCACTTCCTGGTTAATGACAAGCAGGGCTGTTGCGTTCCACTTCCCACGCATGCTAGATAGCATGGTTGTGCAGTGACAGAGCTGTGTGTACACAGGAATAGCAGAGGAGGCTGCAGAGAAGGATGGAGGTGCAGTGACAGAGCTGTGTGTACACAGGAATATCAGAGGAGTCTCCAGAGAGGGATGGAGGTGCAGTGACAGAGCTTTGTGTACACAGGAATAGCACATGGGGCTGTAGGTCAGAACTGAATGAAGAGACCTCCTCTAAGCCTTATTCTCTCTCCATCTGCTACCTCCATTTAATGTTGGACCCCAGGAATAACCATGGATAAAAAGCCTATTCCTTGCCACCACTGGCATGGCTGCTTAGCAGATGCTTCTTTGTGTTCAGCTGGGGTCTGAAGAGGATGATGAAGCATTTGGGCACGAAGATGCAGACCACTATGGCCCAACTGGAAGACAGGATAGCAAAGATCTCCATGGCCACGGTGTACTTGCCGTGTGCGCTGAGGGAGGCCGGGATATAGGACACCCAGACACTGAGGAAGGCCAGCATGCTGAAGGTGATGAATTTGGCCTCGTTGAAGTTGTCAGGGAGCTGCCTGGCCAGGAAGGCAACAATGAAGCTGGCGCTGGCCAGGAGGCCAAGATATCCCAGCATGCACCAGAATGCAATGGGGGAGCCCTCATTACACACAAAGAAGATTACCCCGGGTTTGGTTTGAATGTCGTGTTCTTGGAAGGGAGGGGAAAGGGACAACCACACCACACACACACACAGCTGAATGAAAATGCCCGGCCCGATGACAAAGTAGGACACCTTTGTCCCTGTCCATTTTCTTAATCTGCTGTCCGGCTTTGTGGCATTGAAGGCGATTACAACTGTAATGGTTTTGGCCAAGACACAGGAGATACAGAGGGTAAAGACTATGCCGAATGCCACCTGTCGTAGAAGACAATTCGCAGGTTGCGGGAAGCCGATGAAAGTCAAAGAGCAGAGAAAGCAGAGGAACAGGGACACCAGGAGTAGACAACTGAGGAACCAGTTGTTTGCCCGGACAATGGGCGTTGTCCTGTGGCTGATGAAAACTCCCAGAATGCCAATTGGGATCATTGAAGAGGAGAAGGAAATGGCTGCTAAGTTGATTCCCAGTGGATCTTTGTAGGAGAGGAACTGTATGGTCTTTGGGAGACACCTGTCATGTTGAAGACTGGGCCACGTGTCCCAGGAACATGTGTGGCACTCCACAGCATCTGGAAGGGGACACTGAGGTCAACTTTTATCATTAATTATATGACTTTTCCCAAAATATCTGCAACTGTCTTACCTGTTTGGTTGGAAATCTCTTCTTGTGGACATGGGATGCACTCAAAACAACAGGAAGGTTTTCCAGGTGAGGTCATCTTCCTAAACCCAGAGGGACAGCTTGGGCTACAGACCGAGAGAGGAACCTATGGGAGATTCAATGGAATTGAGGGGAATTGCTCCATATATAAAATAAGTTCAAAGTTCTACATGGTCTCATGGGCTTTCTCTCTCTCTCTCTCTCTCTCTCTCTCTCTCTCTCTCTCTCTCTCTCTCTCTCTCTCTCTCTCTCTCTCTCTCTCTCTCACGTGAATATAAAAGGTGGCCTGGGTTGAAAAGCTATTCATCAAACCTACTCATAGTATAAGGTTTGCTCAGACATACCTGTGTGTCCCCACTGGCCCAAATAATTGCCGCACTGTTTACTCTTAAGATCTTTCCATCGGAGGCGCTTGAGTCATAACTTCCCACTTTCACCTGCTCCAAGGAGCCTGTGGCGCTCAGATGCCAGTTCACGATATCGTAGAGGGCTGGGGGGTTCCCTTTAGCATCGAAAAACATCCGGATTTTGTCTTTGGTCTCAAAGTTTACACTCTTAATGTAATGGAGAAGCTAGAAGAAGAAGTGAGACATTTAACCAGTGACAAAAACGGTAATTCCCACATAGGGGCAAAGTGACCTTATGACAGGGGGGTGTTTAATGGGTTAAAGGGTCAGTCCCACGTAGGGGCAAATTGACCTAATGACAGGGACGTGGTTAATGGGTTAAAGCAGCAGTGCGCAAACTGTGGGGCGTGACCCCCAGGGGGGGCGCGACACTGCCGACGGGGGGCGCGGGGTTTACAGAGGCCCCGCGCGCTTCCCGAAGGCACTTGAATTAAGTGCCGGGGGAGCTGCAGGGCCTCTGTAAACCTAACTTACCGTGGCTCCGGCGGCTTCCTCCCTGTGTCGCCATGGCAACGCGGCGTCAAAATGACGCTGCGAGATCATGTGACGTCACGTTGCTATGGCAACGTGACGTCATTACGCCGGAGCGCGGGTAAGTTGGGGTTGGGAGGGGGGCGCGGGAGTGAGGGGACAGCCGGCAGGGGGGCGCAGGGAAAAAAGTTTGCCCCCCCCTGGGTTAAAGGGTCATTCTTTTGTAGGAGCAAAGAATTCACAAAAAGGGGGAAAATATCATGAAATCATTAGTCAGAGCAGATCTGGGAGGCAAATTGTCACATCGAACCTTCATCAACACACAGATTTGGAACATGCCATTTTAACATACCAGCTGTTAAATAGTATATGAGGTAGAAAAGACATAACGTTCAACCAACAGTATGTTCAATTTAGATGACAGATACTTTTTCTGTATTTGTATTTACAGTATATTGATAGAGAGGAGGGGAGACAAAAAAAACCACTCAGTGAAACATGTGGCATATCCCTGTATATCTTTCCTTTCTTAAAAGATGCTCAATCTTTTTTTAAAGATATCTATTGTATCTGCCATCACAGTCTCCATGGGTGATGAATGCCACATTGTAACTTCCCTCACTGTAAAGAACACTTTCATTTGTTGCTGGTGAAATCTCCTTTCCTCCAACCTTAAGGGATGACCCCGAGTCCTTAGTACTGCCCGTGGGATGAATAGTTATTTTGAAAGGTCCATAAATTGTCCCCGATTAATAGGGACATGTTTAATAGATTAAAGGGCCAGTTCCACGTTGGAGAAAAGTGACCTAATGACAGGGATGTGTTAAATGGGTTAAAGGGTCAGTCCCACATAGGGGCAAAGTGACCTAATGACAGGGACATGGTTAATGGGTTAAAAGGTCAGTCCCACATAGGGGCAAAGTGACCTAATGACAGGGACATGTTTAATGGGTTAAAAGGTCAGTAACACGTAGGAGCAAAGTGACCTTATGAGTCTGTCCCTCCCCCTGCAGGGTGAAAGTGACACAGACAGAACTGAGCAATGAGTCGGTCCCTTACCCCGCAGGGAGACACAGACAGAAGGGAGCTATGAGTCTGTCCCTCCCCCCCGCAGGGTGACACAGTGACATAGACAGAAGGGAGCTATGAGTCTTTCCCTCCTCCCGCAGGGTGACACAGTGACACAGACAGAAGGGAGCTATGAGTCTGTCCCTCCCCCCGAAGGGTGACCCAGACAGAAGGGAGCTATGAGTCTGTCCCGCCCCCAGCAGGGTGACACAGTGACACAGACAGAAGGGAACTATGAGTCTGTCCCTCCCACCCAGGGTGACACAGACAGAAAGGAGCTATGAGTCTATCCCTTCCCCCGCAGGGTGATACAGACAGAAGGGATCTATGAGTATGTCCCTCCCCCCACAGGGTGACACAGTGACACGGACAGAAGGGAGCTATGAGTCTGTCCCTCCCCCGCAGGGTGACCCGGTGACACAAACAGAAGGGAGCTACTGTATGTGTCTGTCCCTCCATCCGCAGGGTGACACAGTGACACAGACAGAAGGGAGTTATGAGTCTGTCCCTCCCCCACAGGATGACACAAACAGAAGGGAGCAATGAGTCTGTCCCTCTTTCCACAGGGTGACAGTGTTAAAGAGAGAAGGGAGTATTGAGTACGTCTCTCCCCACCCGCAGAGTGACACGTGACAAAGACAGCAGGGAGCTACTGTTTGAGCTTTCCAAAGAACTATTCATCCCACAGGCAGTACAAAGGACTCAGGGTCATCCCTTCAGGTTGGAGGAAAGGAGATTTTACCAAAAATATACTGTATGTATAAACATACTGTACATCTACATTGAGCCTGCCTGCCTCCCACACTGCTGCCCCTCTCCATCACTGTCCTGCCGGTGGCTGCGAGGGGCCCAGCCATGCTGGAGTCTCCCCAGCTGCTAGCCAGCCTCTCTTCTGCACTGTCCCATGCCAGGCCTGTCTTTGACGTCCGCTCATGCCAGAAGTTGCGGCACACGCTTCCAGTGTGCACCGGCATTTTAGAGCCTGGTGTGGTACAGTGCAGGAGAGAGGAAGGCCACTGTGGAGACGCAGGGCCTGGCAGCAACTGAAGCAGGACTCCAGCCACACAGAGATGCAGAAAGAGCCACTTGCAACTTGCGAGCCTCAGGTTGCTGACCCCCTGGTCTAAAGGGTGTGTCCCAGGTAGGAGAGAAGTTACCTTATGGCAGTGACCTTTTTAACAGATTATGGGAAGGAACACAGTACATTCTTAGACTTACTTGCCAAGGTTGAAACGATGAGATGTTGGCACAGGCACCATGAAGGAATGGTCCACTCCCAGGCTTACAGTGGATCAGGCTTTGTAAGGCCCATGCAAAGGCGTAAACTGATGTGTAGACATTGAGACTGCTTCTCTGACCTGCTTCAGCCATGGAGCTGTCCAGCTTCTCTCTTCCTGTACATTGTGGAATTGTGGTGTTACCTGTCCAGCCATCGACATTCTTCTGGTCCCACCACATACAAGAGAAAGTCTGCTCCCAAAACTCCCTTATGAATGTATCATTTGGGGATTTGGAGGAGTGAATGGCGTGTAAATACTCAAAGAACCCAGTCATCTGCCCAGAATTTATGGCAAAACCGATGGTGCCCACCAGTACCCTATGAAACTTCTTAATGGATAGGAGAGCAGAGGTTGACCAAGATTCACTGGCCACCCAAATTTTCCCTGTCACGTTCTGCCTCACGAGCTCTTCCACCACTGGCAGAAATGCAGTATCATAGGACAACACCACAACTACCTTTGCTGTTGACTCCCTGATGACATGGACGAGGTGGGGAGCATTACTGTTGGGTTGTCCGGTCAAGATGTTCTCAACAAAAGCCACACAAGCCCCGACCTTGACTATCTCCTGCTGGAGCACCTGAATCCCAAATTGACCATAGTCATTGTCAGTAGCCAGGAGACCAATCCAAGTCCATCCAAAGTGAGACACCAGCTGGGCCAGACCTTGGGACTGAAACTCATCACTGGGGATGGTCCGGAAGAAGGACGGGAACAGATTCCGGTCACTGAGGAGAGGGCTGGTTGAAAAATAACTAATCTGTCGAAAAATGACAAATGAGAATGAAGAGAACTTCTACTAAGGAACATTTGGCGCCGTCAATTAAGTTATTAACCAGGGGTTACACATGAAAAAGAGACCTGTGTGGTTTTTAAAGCGCTGTACCCACAGACAAAAACATACCCCCTTTATGGAATATGGAGCTAGGAATAAGATCGGCCTCACATTTATACACATACACAATCCCTGCTCTCCTCCCAAATTGTCTGGCAATTTATTTGTGCGATTTCTAAATTTTGATCCTCAGTCTAATAACACAGGAACCATTTAATTAAATCTTTTGAAAGAAATTTGTGTACGTATTATTATGTATCACTGAGGGACTTGCGCATTGCAGTTTCCCATCAAAATATTAATTGCACTAAATCACAGATAGCTTTATGCTGCATTCATTTAACCCTTTGGGTACCGTCATATATTTTACTAAATTTAGTCCATAGGACAAAAATAAATACGATTAATTTAGTACGGGTAACTGATAACCTGGAGTTTACCTTAACAGGGTTAACAGGATGCCACTAAGTGGCTCCTCTGTACCCATGAAGAAGAGACCTCCAGGAGATCTTAAACTGATGCTCATGTGCTCTCTTATTTCAAGTCCATCTATTTATAACACACATATCTCTCTTACCTGGGGGTATCTGTACAGTCCCAACATGTGGGCCAATAGGATGGAGCGTGTTGACGCTGAGTCTCCAATGACACCTGCTAGAGGTGACCCTTTGTGACACCGGTAATTGGGGATGCTTCCTTGTCCACCCGACAGCATCCAGAATGTCCCCTCTACTGCCCGTCTCATGGAAATGCAGGAGTCAAATATCTGGAAGCCCAGAGAGATGTTGGGGAGGAGGTCGGGGTTTGAGTTAATATCTTCTGTAGCAAATATCATCGCTCGCATGCTCTGATAGCTCTGGGAATCAAACCTAGAGGAAGATGAGGAAATATCACAGACAGGGTGTTAGTGAAGACACACACAAACACTCACACACAGTCTGTCAGTGTCAGACATGCCCACGTGGACTTCACTCTGTTAGACCCCCCATAAGAGACCACCATAATAGAGAGACCGAGTAAGACAATGGGACTATGTGAGCATGAGTCAGCAAGGGATGGGTTAATGTTACAATGCAGAATAGGGTTAGTTTGAAGAAGGTAAGCAATGTATCGTATAAAGAAACAGGCGGATAAAGCTGAAGGCAGATTTCAAGAATTGCGCAGGGTCAGCGGACAACGGACCTTCCCTGAAGATAAAGACTTTAGCAACACGATTATCTTGGCTAAACCAACTTTTCTAACATAGGACAAGTATGTCAGTGTCACACACACAGGGAAAGGGACTCCATCAGTCTGTCACTGTCACACACACAGAGAAAGGGAATCCATCAGTCTGTCAGTGTCACACACACACAGGGAGAGGGGCTCCCTCAGTCTGTCATTGTCACACACACACACACACACACACACAGGGAGAGGGGCTCTCTCAGTCTGTCAGTGTCACACACACAGGGAGAGGGGCTCCCTCAGTCTGTCAGTGTCACATACACAGTGTGCCCTCAGTCTGTCAGTGTCACACACACACACACACACACACACACACACACACACACACACACACACACACACACACACACACACACACACACACACACACACACACACACACACACACACACACACACACACACACACAGGGAGAGCGGCTCCCTCAGTCTGTCACTGTCACAAACACACACAGGGAGAGGTGCTCCCTCAGTCTGTCAGTGTCACGCTCACAGGGAGAGTGGCTCTCTCAGTCTGTCAGTGTCACACTCACAGGAGAGGGGGTCCCTCAGCCTGTCAGTGTCACACTCACAGGGAGAGGGGCTCTCTCAGTCTGTCAGTGTCACACACACAGGGAGAGGGGTTCCCTCAGTCTGTCACACACACACACACACACACACACACACACACACACACACACACACACACACACACACACACACACACACACACACACACACACACACACACACACACACACACCACACACACAGGGAGAGGGTCTCCCCCAGTCTGTCAGTGTCACAAACACAGGGAGAGGGGCTCCCTCAGTCTGTCACTGTCAAACACACACACAGGGAGAGGGGCTCCCTCAGTCTGTCACTGTCACACACACAGGGAGATGGTCTCCCTCAGTTTGTCAGTTTCAAACACAGGGAGAGGGGCTCCCTCAGTCTGTCAGTGTTACAAACACACACAGGGAGAGGGGCTCCCTCAGTCTGTCAGTGTCACACACAGAGTGTGCCCTCAGTCTGTCAGTGACACACACACACACACACACACACACACACACACACACACACACACACACACACACACACACACACACACACACACACACACACGGAGAGGGACTCCATCAGTCTGTCATTGTCACACACACACACACACACACACACACACACACACACACACACACACACACACACACACACACACACACACACACACACACACACACACACACACACACACACAGAGGCTCCCTCAGTCTGTCACTGTCACACACAGGGAGAGGGACTTGGGCTCCATCAGTTTGTCATTGTCACACACACACACACACACACAAGGAGAGGGGCTCCCTCAGTCTGTTAGTGTCACACACACAGGGAGATGGGCTCCCTCAGTCTGTCAGTGTCACACACACACACAGGAAGAGGGACTCCTTCAGTCTGTCAGTGTCACACACACACAGGAGAGGGGCTCTCTCAGTCTGTCAGTGTCACACACACAGGGAGATGGGCTCCCTCAGTCTGTCAGTGTCACACACACACACAGGAAGAGGAGCTCTCTCAGTCTGTCAGTGTCACACACACAGGGAGAGGGGCTTCCTGAGTCTGTCAGTGTCACACACACACACACACACACAGGGATAGGGGCTCCCTCAGTCTGTCAGTGTCACACACACACACACACACACACACACACACACACACACACACACACACACACACACACACACACACACACACACACAGGGAGAGGGGCTCCCTCAGTTTGTCAGTGTCACACACACGGGGATAAGGGCATTTCTGTCAGTGTTACACAGGAACACAGATTCCTCTGATTGCAACACAGATAGTAACATTCAATTAAAACTTACTTCTGACATGTAAGATCTGTAGGTTTGGTTGTGAAAAGGTTTTCGCTGAAGCTTCTGCCCACGTGAATTGCAAAACTTCCCCCTATAATAACGTCTCCAGCCTCGCTCAGATATTCATTCATATTTCCACCAGACAGATTGCATCCTCGCCCTGACCCCCAGCACATACACACTTCCACAGCTAATGTGTATAACCCCCACATTATAACGGGGAGCAATCTTCCAATTCTGTATAAACAGCAGCTCTGTCTGTGTATGTGATTCATCTCTAACTCACAGGGAGAGGGGACCCTCAGTCTGTCACTGTCACACACACAGGGAGAGGGGACCCTCAGTCTGTCACTGTCACACACACAGGGAGAGGGGCTCCCTCAGCCTGTCACTGTCACACACAGGGAGAGGGGTCCCTCAGTCTGTCAATGTCACACACACAGTTAGAGGGGACCCTCAGTCTGTCACTGTCACAAACACAGGGAGAGTGGACCCTCAGTCTGTCAGTGTCACACACACACAGGGAGAGGGGTCCCTAAGTCTGTCACTGTCACACTCACCTGGAGAGGGGCTTCCTCAGTGTGTCACTGTCACACATACAAGGAGAAGCGCTCCCTCAGTCTGTCAGTGTCACACACACACACACACACAGGGAGAGGGGCTCCCTCAGTCTGTCAGTGTCACACATACAGGGAGAGGGGCTTCCTCAGTCTATCAGTGTTCACTCAGATTATAATTGAAACACACAGTCTATCAGTTTCACACAAACAATGTCCCCTCAGTCTATCAGTGTCACACACACAATGTCCCCTCAGTCTATCAGTGTCACACACACAGTGTCCCCACAGTTTATCAGTGTCCCACAGACAGGAGATGGATTCTCTAAGTCAGTTTTTATAAGATGTGTAGATGTCCTGGGAATGCAGATTATAATTACACCATCTCTCGTCAAGGAAATGACAGCACCCTGGGAATCCGTGCTAATCCCAAATACACATCTGTCTATTTTCATGCTCAACCAACAAGGGACCAATGACAGCAGTGTCAGTGTGACGGCCCTAGCAATGAGAGGAAGCAACATATTGTGTCCTGCTTTGGCAGTGAGAGATTTGGAGAACCATTATATGTACAGATAAGAATAGTTATAGGGAACGGTTATATGGGGTAATAGGAGCAGTTATAGGGAGCTGGTATATGGGGTAATAGGAGCAGTTTTAGGGAGGGGTAATATGTGGTAATAGGAGGAGTTATAGGGAGGGGTAATATGCGGTAATAGGAGGAGTTATAGGGAGGGGTAATATGGGGTAATAGGAGGAGATAGGGAGCGGTTATATGTGGTTATAGGAGGAGTTATATAGAGAGGTTATATGGGGTAATAGGAGGAGTTATATGGAGAGGTTATATGGGGTAATAGGAGGAGTTATAGGGAGCGGTTATATGGGTTAATAGGAGGAGTAATAGGGAGCGGTTATATGGGGTAATAGGAGGAATTATAGGGAGGGGTAATATGGGGTAATAGGAGGAGATAGGGAGTGGTTATATGGGGTAATAGGAGGAGTTATAGGGAGAGGTTATATGGGGTAATTAGAGTAGTTATAGGGAGAGGTTATATGGGGAAATAGGAGGAGTTATAGGGAGCTGTTATATGGGGTAATAGGAGGAGTTATAGGGAGCGGTTATATGGGGTAATAGGAGGAGTTATAGGGAGCGGGTATATGGGGCAATAGGAGGAGTTATAGGGAGAGGTTATATGGGGTAATAGGAGAAGTTATAGGGAGTGGTTATATGGAGTAATTGGAGGAGTTATAAGGAGGTTTTCATGGAGCAATAAGTGTAGCATGCGCGACGCGCCACCTGAACGAAAAATAAATGAACTGGAGAGACGGTAACTACAAAATAATATTTTAATAATTCATCTGATCAACGGACCGGCAATAAACCGGATCCGGCGCTTTTCATGCTTGCAAGGCTCCCCTGATATAGTTCACAAGCCAAAACGTGCCGGCTCCGTTTTTTGGTTTTTGAGGGAGAGAGTTATAAGGAACAATTGTAGGAGTTACAGTATAGGGAGAGATTATTTGCGACAATAAGAGGCGTGACATGGATCGGTTATGTGGGGCAATAGGAGGAGTTATAGGGAGAGGTTATATGGGGCAATAGGAAGACGTACAGTTAGGTCCAGAAATAATTGGACACTGACACAATTTTCATAATTTTGGCTCTGTACGCCACCACAATGGATTTGAAATGAAACAATGAGATGCAATAGAAGTGCAGACTTTCAGCTTTAATTCAAGGGGTTGAACAAAAATATCGTATGAAACGTTTAGGAATTGCAACCATTTTAATACAATGTCCCCCTTATTTCAGGGGCTCAAATGTAATTGGACAAATAAACACAATCATAAATAAAATGTTAATTTTAAATACTTTTCGAGAATCCTTTGAAGGCAATGACTGCTTGAAGTCTGGAACGCATGGACATCACCAAACGTTGGGTTTCCTCCTTTGTGATGCTTTTCCAGGCCTTTACTGCAGCTGTTTTCAGTTGTTATTTGTTCATGGGTCTTTCTGCCTTAAGTTTCGTCTTCAGCAAGTGAAATGCATGCTCGATCAGGTTGAGATCAGGGGATTGACTCGGCCATTGCAGAATATTCCACTTCTTTGAAAGTCTGCACTTAAAAAACTCATGGGTCCAATCAACTTTGCTGAATTTTGCTGAATCTGAGCAGACAATATATCCCTATACACTTCAGAATTCATCCGGCTGCTTCTGTCTTTTGTCACATCATCAATAAACACTAGTGACCCACTGCCATTGGAAGCCATGCGTGCCCATGCCATCACACTGCCTCCACCGTGTTTTAAAGATGATGTGGTATGCTTCAGATCATGAGCCGTTCCAAGCCTTCTCCATACTTTTTTCTTCCCATCATTCTGGTACAGGTTGATCTTAGTTTCATCTGTCCAAAGAATGCTGTTCCAGAACTGGGCTTGCTTTTTTCTCAGAATGTACCAAACTGTTGATTTGGCCGCTCCTAATGTTCCTGCTATCTCTCTGATGGATTTTCTTTTTTTTTTGCAGCCTAAGGCCTGGGACATAGTAAGCGCTTAGGCTAAGGCCCCGCTCCCTCCGTCAGCGCTCCCGCACTGCAGACAAGCGGGGCGCTGACATACACAGACCGCGATATGCGGTCTGTAGGGAGCGGGAGCCGGAGCGGGAGGTGGGCGGGAGTGGGAGGCTTGAGCCGTGGGGACCCGCTACTCTCCCCCCCTCCCTCCCTCCACGGGTTCGGGCTGGCATTCATACACACATGCATGCACACATACACAAACACAGACAGGCACTCAGACACACACATACACACACACAGACAGGCACTCATGCTGCTTTCCCTCCACACTCCCCCCCGCTCCCCGAAGCCTCTCCTCCCGAAGCCTCCCCTCCTCATTGGCTCACAACCACACCATGTGACGCGTCAACGCTAGGGATCACCATTCTCTTGTATCCCGTAGCGACTGACGCGTCACAGCGTGTAGTGCGCTGTGCAGCCAGGGGGGACCGGGACCGGCTTGGGAGGATTTCCCTGCTGGTGGGGAACTCGCGTGTGGCCGCCCGCGCCACCGAGCGCAGCGGATCCCAGGCCTCAGGTGCTGCTGCTCGCCTTGGGAGGCGGGTATCACTGTGTGTGTGTTTGTCACTTGGCAGCTGTCAGTGTGTGTGTGTCACTTTGAAGTGGTCTGTGTGTTTGTGTGTCACTGGAGAACGTGTGTGTGTGTGTGTGTGTGTGTGTGTGTGTGTGTGTGTGTGTGTGTGTGTGTGTGTGTGTGTGTGTGTATTATATAATATTTTAACAATTAAAAAAAAAGACATGTTGTGAGAATAAATTATTTATTATCATTGTGCAACTTAAATATAAAGATAAATATATTCACACACGCGCGCGCACATACACACACACATGCACACGCACACAAACATGCACACGCACACCCACACACACGCGCATACACACACGCGCGCATACACACACACACGCGCATACACACACACATGCATACACACACATGCATACACACACACACATGCATACACACATGCACAAACACATGCACACACATGCACACACATACACATGCATACACACACACACACAAACGCAAATGCACACACACAATGCACACACACACACACACAGGAGACAGGGATCGGGCAGAAGGGAGACATGGATTGGGGCAGAAGGGGGACAGGGATCGGGCAGAAGGGGGACAGGGATTGGGCAGAAGGGGGACAGGTATCGGGCAGAAGGGGGACACGGATCAGGCAGAAGGGGGACAGGGATCGGGCAGAAGGGGGAAAGGGATCGGGCAGAAGGGGGACAGGGATCAGGCAGAAGGGGGACAGGGATCGGGCAGAAGGGGGACAGGGATCGGGCAGAAGGGGGACAGGGATCGGGCAGAAGGGGGACAGGGATCGGGCAGAAGGGGGACAGGGATCGGGCAGAAGGGGGACAGGGATCGGGCAGAAGGGGGACAGGGATCTGGCAGAAGGGGGACAGGGATCGGGCAGAAGGGGGACAGGGATCGGGCAGAAGGGGGACAGGGACCGGGCAGAAGGGGGACAGGGATCGGGCAGAAGGGGGACAGGAATGAATCGGGCAGAAGGGGGCAGGGATCTGGCAGAAGGGGGACAGAGATCGGGCAGAAGGGGGACAGGGATTGGGCAGAAGGGGGACAGGAATGAATCGGGCAGAAGGGGGACAGAGATCGGGCAGAAGGGGGACAGGGATTGGGCAGAAGGGGGACAGCGATCGGGGCAGAAGGGGGACAGGGATCGGGCAGAAGGGGGACAGTGATCGGGCAGAAGGGGGGCAGGGATCGGGCAGAAGGGGGACAGGGATTGGGCAGAAGGGGGACAGGGATTGGGCAGAAGGGGGACAGGGATTGGGCAGAAGGGGGACAGGTATCGGGCAGAAGGGGGACACGGATCAGGCAGAAGGGGGACAGGGATCGGGCAGAAGGGGGACAGGGATCGGGCAGAAGGGGGACAGGGACCGGGCAGAAGGGGGACAGGGATCGGGCAGAAGGGGGACAGGGATCGGGCAGAAGGGGGACAGGGATCAGGCAGAAGGGGGACAGGGATCGGGCAGAAGGGGGACAGGGATCGGGCAGAAGGGGGACAGGGATCTGGCAGAAGGGGGACAGGGATCGGGCAGAAGGGGGACAGGGATCGGGCAGAAGGGGGACAGGGACCGGGCAGAAGGGGGACAGGGATCGGGCAGAAGGGGGACAGGAATGAATCGGGCAGAAGGGGGGCAGGGATTGGGCAGAAGGGGGACAGGAATGAATCGGGCAGAAGGGGGCAGGGATCTGGCAGAAGGGGGACAGAGATCGGGCAGAAGGGGGACAGGGATTGGGCAGAAGGGGGACAGGAATGAATTGGGCAGAAGGGGGACAGGGATTGGGCAGAAGGGGGACAGGGATTGGGCAGAAGGGGGACAGCGATCGGGGCAGAAGGGGGACAGGGATCGGGCAGAAGGGGGACAGTGATCGGGCAGAAGGGGGGCAGGAATGAATTGGGCAGAAGGGGGACAGAGATCGGGCAGAAGGGGGACAGGGATTGGGCATAAGGGGGACAGCGATCGGGGCAGAAGGGGGACAGGGATCGTCGGGCAGAAGGGGGACAGGGATCGGGCAGAAGGGGGACAGGGATCGGGCAGAAGGGGGACAGGGATCGGGCAGAAGGGGGACAGGGATTGGGCAGAAGGGGGACAGGAATGAATCGGGCAGAAGGGGGCAGGGATCTGGCAGAAGGGGGACAGGGATTGGGCAGAAGGGGGACAGCGATCGGGGCAGAAGGGGGACAGGGATCGGGCAGAAGGGGGACAGTGATCGGGCAGAAGGGGGGCAGGAATGAATTGGGCAGAAGGGGGACAGAGATCGGGCAGAAGGGGGACAGGGATTGGGCATAAGGGGGACAGCGATCGGGGCAGAAGGGGGACAGGGATCGTCGGGCAGAAGGGGGACAGGGATCGGGCAGAAGGGGGACAGGGATCGGGCAGAAGGGGGACAGGGATCAGGCAGAAGGGGGACAGGGATCGGGCAGAAGGGGGACAGGGATCGGGCAGAAGGGGGACAGGGATCGGGCAGAAGGGGGGCAGGGATCGGGGCAGAAGGGGGACAGGGATCGGGCAGAAGGGGGCAGGGATCTGGCAGAAGGGGGACAGGGATCGGGCAGAAGGGGGACAGGGATTGGGCAGAAGGGGGACAGCGATCGGGGCAGAAGGGGGACAGGGATCGGGAAGAAGGGGGACAGGGATCGGGCAGAGGGGGGACAGGGATCGGGCAGAAGGGGGACAGGGATCTGGCAGAAGGGGGACAGGGATTGGGCAGAAGGGGGACAGGGATTGGGCAGAAGGGGGACAGGGATCGGGCAGAAGGGGGACAGGGATCGGGCAGAAGGGGGACAGGGATCGGGCAGAAGGGGGACAGGGATCGGGCAGAAGGGGGACAGGGATCGGGCAGAAGGGGGGCAGGGATCGGGGCAGAAGGGGGACAGGGATCAGGCAGAAGGGGGACAGGGATCGGGCAGAAGGGGGACAGGGATCGGGCAGAAGGGGGACAGGGACCGGGCAGAAGGGGGACAGGGATCTGGCAGAAGGGGGACAGGGATCGGGCAGAAGGGGGACAGGGATCGGGCAGAAGGGGGACAGGGACCGGGCAGAAGGGGGACAGGAATGAATCGGGCAGAAGGGGGCAGGGATCTGGCAGAAGGGGGACAGAGATCGGGCAGAAGGGGGACAGGGATTGGGCAGAAGGGGGACAGGAATGAATCGGGCAGAAGGGGGGCAGGGATTGGGCAGAAGGGGGACAGGGATTGGGCAGAAGGGGGACAGCGATCGGGGCAGAAGGGGGACAGGGATCGGGCAGAAGGGGGACAGTGATCGGGCAGAAGGGGGGCAGGGATCGGGCAGAAGGGGGACAGGGATTGGGCAGAAGGGGGACAGGAATGAATCGGGCAGAAGGGGGCAGGGATCTGGCAGAAGGGGGACAGGGATTGGGCAGAAGGGGGACAGCGATCGGGGCAGAAGGGGGACAGGGATCGGGCAGAAGGGGGACAGTGATCGGGCAGAAGGGGGGCAGGAATGAATTGGGCAGAAGGGGGACAGAGATCGGGCAGAAGGGGGACAGGGATTGGGCATAAGGGGGACAGCGATCGGGGCAGAAGGGGGACAGGGATCGTCGGGCAGAAGGGGGACAGGGATCGGGCAGAAGGGGGACAGGGATCGGGCAGAAGGGGGACAGGGATCAGGCAGAAGGGGGACAGGGATCGGGCAGAAGGGGGACAGGGATCGGGCAGAAGGGGGACAGGGATCGGGCAGAAGGGGGGCAGGGATCGGGGCAGAAGGGGGACAGGGATCGGGCAGAAGGGGGCAGGGATCTGGCAGAAGGGGGACAGGGATCGGGCAGAAGGGGGACAGGGATTGGGCAGAAGGGGGACAGCGATCGGGGCAGAAGGGGGACAGGGATCGGGAAGAAGGGGGACAGGGATCGGGCAGAGGGGGGACAGGGATCGGGCAGAAGGGGGACAGGGATCTGGCAGAAGGGGGACAGGGATTGGGCAGAAGGGGGACAGGGATTGGGCAGAAGGGGGACAGGGATCGGGCAGAAGGGGGACAGGGATCGGGCAGAAAGGGGACAGGAATGAATTGGGCAGAAGGGGGCAGGGATCTGGCAGAAGGGGGACAGAGATCGGGCAGAAGGGGGACAGGGATTGGGCATAAGGGGGACAGCGATCGGGGCAGAAGGGGGACAGGGATCGTCGGGCAGAAGGGGGACAGGGATCGGGCAGAAGGGGGACAGGGATCGGGCAGAAGGGGGACAGGGATCGGGCAGAAGGGGGACAGGGATCGGGCAGAAGGGGGGCAGGGATCGGGGCAGAAGGGGGACAGGGATCGGGCAGAAGGGGGCAGGGATCTGGCAGAAGGGGGAAAGGGATCGGGCAGAAGGGGGCAGGGATCTGGCAGAAGGGGGACAGGGATCGGGCAGAAGGGGGACAGGGATTGGGCAGAAGGGGGACAGCGATCGGGGCAGAAGGGGGACAGGGATCGGGAAGAAGGGGGACAGGGATTGGGCAGAGGGGGGACAGGGATCGGGCAGAAGGGGGACAGGGATCTGGCAGAAGGGGGACAGGGATTGGGCAGAAGGGGGACAGGGATCGGGCAGAAGGGGGACAGTGATCGGGCAGAAGGGGGGCAGGGATCGGGCAGAAGGGGGACAGGGATTGGGCAGAAGGGGGACAGGAATGAATCGGGCAGAAGGGGGCAGGGATCTGGCAGAAGGGGGACAGGGATCGGGCAGAAGGGGGACAGCGATCGGGGCAGAAGGGGGACAGGGATCGGGCAGAAGGGGGACAGTGATCGGGCAGAAGGGGGGCAGGGATCGGGCAGAAGGGGGACAGGGATTGGGCAGAAGGGGGACAGGAATGAATCGGGCAGAAGGGGGACAGGGATCGGGCAGAAGGGGGACAGGGATCGGGCAGAAGGGGGACAGCGATCGGGGCAGAAGGGGGACAGGGATCGGGCAGAAGGGGGACAGTGATCGGGCAGAAGGGGGACAGGGATCGTCGGGCAGAAGGGGGACAGTGATCGGGCAGAAGGGGGGCAGGGATCGGGCAGAAGGGGGACAGGGATTGGGCAGAAAGGGGACAGGAATGAATTGGGCAGAAGGGGGCAGGGATCTGGCAGAAGGGGGACAGAGATCGGGCAGAAGGGGGACAGGGATTGGGCATAAGGGGGACAGCGATCGGGGCAGAAGGGGGACAGGGATCGGGCAGAAGGGGGACAGTGATCGGGCAGAAGGGGGACAGGGATCGTCGGGCAGAAGGGGGACAGTGATCGGGCAGAAGGGGGGCAGGGATCGGGCAGAAGGGGGACAGGGATTGGGCAGAAAGGGGACAGGAATGAATTGGGCAGAAGGGGGACAGGGATCTGGCAGAAGGGGGACAGAGATCGGGCAGAAGGGGGACAGGGATTGGGCATAAGGGGGACAGCGATCGGGGCAGAAGGGGGACAGGGATCGGGCAGAAGGGGGACAGGGATCGTCGGGCAGAAGGGGGACAGGGATCGGGCAGAAGGGGGACAGGGATCGGGCAGAAGGGGGACAGGGATCGGGCAGAAGGGGGACAGGGATCGGGCAGAAGGGGGACAGGGATCGGGCAGAAGGGGGGCAGGGATCGGGGCAGAAGGGGGACAGGGATCGGGCAGAAGGGGGAAAGGGATCGGGCAGAAGGGGGCAGGGATCTGGCAGAAGGGGGACAGGGATCGGGCAGAAGGGGGACAGGGATTGGGCAGAAGGGGGACAGCGATCGGGGCAGAAGGGGGACAGGGATCGGGCAGAGGGGGGACAGGGATCGGGCAGAAGGGGGACAGGGATCTGGCAGAAGGGGGACAGGGATTGGGCAGAAGGGGGACAGGGATTGGGCAGAAGGGGGACAGCGATCGGGGCAGAAGGGGGACAGGGATCTGGTAGAAGGGGGGCAGGGATCGGGCAGAAGGGGGACAGGGATCTGGCAGAAGGGGGACAGGGATCTGGCAGAAGGGGGACAGGGATCTGGCAGAAGGGGGACAGGAATCGGGCAGAAGGGGGACAGGGATCGGGCAGAAGGGGGACAGGGATCGGGCAGAAGGGGGACAGGGATCGGGCAGAAGGGGGGCAGGGATCGGGGCAGAAGGGGGACAGGGATCGGGCAGAAGGGGGACAGACCGTCAGGGGGAGGGCCGGGGGCGGGCCAGTGACGTCACGGAGCTGGTTCGCCCTCATTGGGCGAACCGCTCACGTGACCGGCCTGTCTCGCCGGCAAGTGGGGCAATTTTAAATTCCCCTCAGACCTGCGCTTTCGCAAGTGCGTGGAAGCGCAGGTGAGCCCCTACTAAAGCCGCTCGAATTGCGGCTGTAGGGGCTCAGTGCTGAGCGGGAGCGCGCGTCAGCATGCTTCCGCCAGCAAGCGCCAAACATGGCCGAGGCCTAAGGATGCCCTGTTTCACTTGCATTGAGAGCTCCTTTGACTGCATGTTGTGGTTTCACAGCAACAGCTTCCAAATGCAAATGCCACACCTGGAATCAACTCCAGACCTTTTATCTGCTTAATTGATGTTGAAATAATTAAGGAACAGCCCACACCTGTCCATGAAACCTTTTTTGAGTCAATTGTCCAATTACTTTTGGTCCCTTGAAAAAGAGGGGGCTACATATGAAAGAGATGTAATTCCTAAACCCTTCCTCCAATTTGGATGTGAATACCCTCAAATTAAAGCTGATAGACTGCGCTTTAAGCCCACATTCATTATTTAACTGTAGCTTGAATTTATTTTGGTACACAGCCGAAATAACAAAACTTGTATCAGTGTCCAATTATTTCCGGACCTAAGTATAACTATGTAATGGTTTCTCTCCACCTCTCTCGCTCTCTGTCTCATCCTTTCATCCTCACATCCCCTGTCTCCTTATGCGAGTAGTAACACAGGAGTCTCTTTTAAAACTTTGCAGACACACGCACACACACAATCTCTGTCTTTTTAAAAGTCATATACAGTATAACAACATGATACAATAATTGCATGGGTGTGTGAGTCAGTACAGGAATAACAGAGGATGGCTGCAGAGAAGGATGGGGGTGCAGTGGCAGAGCTGTGTGTATGCAGGAATAGCAGAGGAGGCTGCAGAGAAGAATGGGGGTGCAGTGACAGAGCTGTGTGTATGCAGGAATAGCAGAGGAGGCTGCAGAGAAAGATGGGGATGCAGTGGTAGAGCTTTGTGTACGCAGGAATAGCAGAGGTGGCTGCAGAGAAGGATTCAGGGCAGTGACAGAGCTGTGTGTATGCAGGAATAGCAGAGGAGGCTGCAGAGAAGGATGGAGGTGCAGTGACAGAGCTGTGTGTATGCAGGAATAGCAGAGGATAGCTGCAGAGAAGGATGTGGGTGCAGTGGCAGAGCTATGTGTATGCAGGAATAGCAGAGGAGGCTGCAGAGAAGGATGGGGTTGCAGTGGCAGAGCTGTGTGTATGCAGGAATAGCAGAGGAGGCTGCAGAGAAGGATGGGGGTGCAGTGGCAGAGCTGTGTGTATGCAGGAATAGCAGAGAAGGCTGCAGAGAAGGATGGGGGTGCAGTGACAGAGCTGTGTGTATGCAGGAATAGCAGAGGAGGCTGCAGAGAAGGATTCAGGGCAGTGACAGAGCTGTGTGTATGCAGGAATAGAAGAGGAGGCTGCAGAGAAGGATTCAGGGCAGTGACAGAGCTGAGTGTACACAGAAATAGCAGATGGGGTTGTATGTATTGACTGTGTGAAGAGACAACCTCCAAGCCTTATTCTCTCTCCATCTGCTCCCCTAATTACTGCTGCACCCAACTGAGTAAAATAGGCTCAACAGTCTACTCTCTGCCTCCCCTGGCTGCTTAGCAGATGCATCTTCGTGTTCACCTGGGGTCTGAAGAGGATGATGAAGCACTTGGGCACAAAGATGCAGACCACCAGAGTCCAGCTGGAGGACAGGATGGCAAAGACCTCCATGGCCACGGTGTACTTGCCACGGGCACTGAGGGAGGCCGGGATATAGGACACCCAGACACTGAGGAAGGCCAGCATGCTGAAGGTGATGAACTTGGCCTCTTTGAAACTGTCAGAGAGCCGCCTGGCCAGGAAGGCAACAATGAAGCTGACACTGGCCAGGAAGCCAAGATATCCCAGCATGCACCAGAAGGCGAGTGGGGAGCCCTGGTTACACACAAAAATGATTACCCCGGGTTGAGTTTGGATGTCGTGTTCTTGGAAGGGAGGGGAAAGGGCCAACCAAATCACGCACAGTTGAATGAAAACGCTTGGACCAATGACAAAGTAGGACACTTTTGTCCCTGTCCATTTTTTTAATCTGCTGCTCGGCTTGGTGGCCTTGAAGGCGATGACAACTGTAATAGTTTTGGCCAAGACACAAGAGATACAAAGGGCAAAGACCATGCCAAATGTCACCTGTCGCAGAAAACATTTCTCAGGATGCGGGTAGCCAATGAAAGCCAAAGAGCAGAGGAAGCACAGGGACAGGGACACCAGGAGTACACAACTGAGGAACCAGTTGTTTGCCCGGACAATGGGCGTTGTCCTGTGGCTGACGAAAACTCCCAGAATGCCAATTGGGATTGTGGAAGAGGAGAGGGCAATGGCTGCTAAGTTGATACCAAGCGGTTCGGTGTAGGAGAAGAACTGTATGGTCTTTGAGATACACCTGTCCTGTAGGAGACTGGGCCACGTGTCCCAGGAACATCGGTGACACTCCACAGCATCTGGTAGGAGACACTAATGTCAACTTTTGTCGTGAATTAAATGAGTTTTCCCCAATTATCATGACCGTCTTACCTGTTTGGTTGGACATCTCTCCTTGGGGACATGGGACGCACACAAAACAACAGGCAGCTTTTCCTGGTATGGCCATCTTCCTAAACCCCGAGGGACAACTTGGGCTACAGACCGAGAGAGGAACCTATGGGAGATTCAATGGAATTTTGGAGAATTGCCCTGTGTATAAAATAATTTCAACGTTCTTTATACATTGTATGGAGTGGGACATAATGACAAATATTCTGCAATAAATAATCTGATCTGTGATTTCACGAGTTATCTTTGACTTTAAAACTAGGTAAGAATTTAACAATTAAAACTGAAAACATGCTTAAGTCCCATTTCAGTTGTATACCTCATGTGGAGAGATACCTGGGCGTAAACACCCCACATGAGATCTGTTAATGATTTGAATAACTCACCTCTGTGGATCTGGGCTAATTCTCACACACACCAACTCTCACACATTCCCTCTCTCTTTTCCCCTCACCACTCTTTCTCTCGCACTCCCCCCTCTCCCTCACTCTGTTTCCCACACCGTCTAATACTCTATTTCTCTCTCTGTGTTTTCTCTCTGTCTCCCACTGCTTTATCAGAAAGCTGAGTTTGTGGATATAAAAAGGTGGCCTGGATTGAGAAGCCATTAATCCAATCTACTCCATGTATTAGTTCATAGTATAAGGTTTGCTCAGACATACCTGTGTGTCCCCACTGGCCCAAATAATAGCCGCACTGTCTACTCTCAAGATCTTTCCATCGGGGGCGCTTGAGTCATAACTTCCCACTTTCACCTGCTCCAAGGTGCCTGTGGCGCTCAGATGCCAGTTCACGATTTCGTAGAGGGCTGGGGGGTTCCCTTTAGCATCGAAAAACATCCGGGTCCTGTTTTTGGTCTCAAAGTTTACACTTTTAATGTAATGGAGAAGCTGGAAGAAGAAGATGATGTCAGACATTTAACTAGGAGCAAAGTGACCTAGTGACAGGGACGTGTTTAATGGGTTAAAGGTCAATCCTATCTAGGATCAAAGTGACCACAAAAGTAGGGAAAAACATCAGGGACTCATTGGTAAGAGCCATTCTGAGAGGCAAATCAGCACATCAAAACTTCATCAACACTCCTACATGTGGGGCATACCTTTATAGTCACACTAAAATAATGTAAGAGGTGGAAACCATTTAGCCACCCCAAAACTGGGAAGAAATATTACGTAACCTAATATTATACACGCATGTCATTATTTGTAGTATATCTCATTATGTGCCCCTGTGGACTGGGGTACGTGGGAGAAACCACCCAACATGTCAAAGATCGGACTCGACAGCTGCTGTATATGCAGGAAGCCTGAAGAAGCTCATTTTGCTCACCACGTCCCACATGCCGGGGCACAATGTAAGCCAACGTAGATTCCAGGTCATCGGTGGGACTCCACAATCGCATGGGGGAGGTAATAGAGTCAGAGCGTTATTGCAATAAGAAGCTAATTGGATAAGAGACTAGATACCATGATTCCCCATGGCATAAACAAGCATCTAGATCTCCATTGTTCATATTGAATGGTGTGACTCCTAGTCATATGCCGGGTGAATGCCCACCAGTGGATCCACGGGGCATTGACCTGGTAGAGTTTTCTTATATGTTGTACCCTTTGTCGAAAGATGGTGGTACACATTGGGAAGGACTCATTGGGACCAGTGAGGCCTATTCATGGTCCCCCTTAGTCAAAACGGCCCATCGATTGCCTTGTCTCTTGGACACACACCAATCCATGGTCAATTCATCTGCAGTGGCAGTGTTGATGTCTCCATGGCAACAGAGGCTGTCACGGAGCGGTCTCGGATATTTTGCTTCTGCCGTATAGCTGCCGTTGCTTCAACCCCAGGACATTGGGCCGACAGTTCAGTTTGCTGCAGGTAATGTGTCCTTTAACCCTTTTATGCCCTACAACCTGTAACCTTGACCACTTACCCTAAAAACCTTAGCCCCTTACCCTAACAACCCTAACTTTAACACATAATTCTAAGGTGAATCGCCTACCTCGCTGAGTCTAGAAGTTCCCCATTCTGTGTACGGAGGAGAATTTGGTGGTCACCTGGGATGCTACGATAAGGTTTCTATGGTAACACAGAGAACCTCACAGGGATCCGTAGCAATGGGGCGTGCCCATTATGTATGATGTAACACAACCAGCCATATTGCGACTCTCACACCGCATGTGGCCGCTGCTGATGACACTGCACTGAGCAGGCACAGGACTCGGCAGAGAGATGTATGAGGGGGCTGATGCCTATAACTGTTTGCAAAACATTACCCTCTGTTTTTTTATGTTACAGCAAGTAGTTGGTAATAATGAGAGTGACAAAAGTTCCACAATTATTTTGTGTGGGAATAGACCAGAAGAAGGCATAGGTCCCCAAAACAGTGCCCCCCTTGTTAATAGTTGCCTATAACCCTCTTTTTAGGGGGGGGGGGTTGAATATACCACTACTCCCTGTGTTCAGCATTATTTCTCTCAATGGAACATTAGGGGAGTAGTAACAATGGAACATTAGGGGTGTAGTAACATTGGAACATTAGGGGTGTAGTAACAATGGAACATTAGGGATGTAGTAACAATTGGACATTAGGAGTGTAGTATCAATGGAACATTAGGGGTGTAGTAACAATGGAACATTAGGTGTGCAGTAACAGTGGAACATTAGGGGTGCAGTAACAATGGAACATTAGGGGTGTAGAAACAATGGAACATTAGGGGTGTAGTAACAATGGATTTCTGGAAATAAACCCTTTGCATAGGCTCTCTTAGCAATGTTTCCACACATGTTTTACCCGGGGATATGTATTATATACTTTGACCACCTTTCCGGAGAGAAATGGCGCAGACAACAAAGTGTTCACACAGTTTTCGTCTCCTTCTCGCGGTCCTGGGAAGTGTAAGTCTTGCTATATCTGTACCTGTTCTGTACATAAATATCGATTGTGTAAAGTTGTTCTACAGAGAGATTGCAACTTGTTTGATTTACTAATCTATTTCTAATAAGATCTAACATAAGCGGCAACAATTTTGTGTTTTTCGTGTGTTCTTTTTGAGTTCTGGGGACCATACTATTTTCACCTAATAATATTGAGATGTTTAATGGGTTAACGGGTATATCCCAGGTTGGAAAGAAGTGACCTAATGACAGTGACCTCAATAATTAGTTAAAGGGTCAGTCCCATGTAGGAACAAAGTAAATACTTAGCCTTACTTGCCAAGGTCGAAACGATGAGATGTTGGCACAGGCACCATGATGGAATGGTCCATTTCCAGGCTTACAGAGGAGCAGGCTTTGTAAGGCCCATGCAAAAACGTAAACTGACGTGTAGACATTGAGACTGATTCTCAGATCTGCTTCAGCCATGGAGCTGTCCAGCTTCTCTCTTCCTGTACATTGTGGAATTGTGGTGTTATCTGTCCAGCCATCAAGATTCTTCTGGTCCCTCCACTTACAAGAGAAAGTCTGCTCCCAGAACTCCTGTATCAATGTATCATGTTGTGATTTGTTGGGGTGGAGGGCATGGTAGTACTCAAAGAACCCAGTCATCTGCCCAGAATTGATGGCAAAACCGATGGTGCCCATCAGGACTCTCTGGAACTTCTCCTTGGAAAGGAGAGCAGAGGTTGACCAAGATTCACTGGCCACCCAAATTTTCCCCGTCACGTTCTGCCTCACCAGCTCTTCCACCATCGGCAGAAGTTCGGTGTCAGACGATAACACCACGACTGCCTTGGCTGTTGACTCCCTGATGATGCGGGCAAGGTGGGGAGCGTTCCTGTTGAGTTGGCCAGTCAAGATGTATCCAACAAAGGCCATGCAAGCCCCAACTTTGACTATTTCCTGCCGTACCACCTGAATCCCAAATTGACCGTAGTCATTGTCAGTGGCCAGAAGACCAATCCAAGTCCATCCAAATTAAGATACAAGCTGTGCCAGACCTTTGGACTGAAACTCGTCACTGGGGATGGTCCGGAAGAAGGATGGGAACAGATTACGATCACTGAGGAGAGCGTTTTTTAGGGGTAACCAGTCGGGCTTCACCTTTATTTGTGAAAACTGGCTACTCCCCACCATTACAGTGTGATTATATATCATCTGAACTTATAGTGCCAAACAAAATACTCTAATAATACGTGTATACATAATATTGTGCTGATCTAATTATACTGGTGCATGTAATCCCAACTCTAATCATATGGTGATTCCCTATAATAATCCTGTGCTAATAATCCAGAACAAAGTGATTATAATACTCCTATACATTACTCAGTGCTGACTGACTTGAATTCCCACCAGATAACTAATGGACCCCATAATATAATGCAGGTCTCATATATCCCTGTATAATAAGGAGCTGAGGGGTGGGTGTGATTGAAACATCTGATCTCAGATGCGCTATTAGAGAGGGTTGGGGTTCCTTAAAATGCATCTGATCTCTTGCCCCGACACCGAGACCTCAATTCGCCAAAAGTTGGTATCTTTCTTTAAGTATAACAAAGGCACTGCTTCAACCCCAGCTATGCTATGGGAGGCACATAAAGCCACTATCAGGGGAGACTTAATTTCTATAGCCTCATACAAAAAAAAAAAAAAACTCAAACTCCAAAAAGAACTTACAGAAAAAATCTCCCAGTTAGAAGCCCAACATAAAATCTCAACCTCCAAGACGACACTAAAGCAATTAACACTAGCCAGAGCTGCCCTCAAACAGACACAGCTAGAGGAAGTTGAAAAAGCCCTCAGATGGTCTAAACAAAAATACTTTGACAAAGGCAACAAAGCCGACAAGCTCCTGGCCTCGAAGTTAAGGGGTGCCAGAGCAAAAGCCCAGATCGCAAAAATTCAGACGAATAAAGGACAGGTCACATATCTAGAGAAGGAGATAACACGAGAGTTCGCGAAATTTTATTCAGACCTGTATAACCTCCATCCCCCAGGCCAAGACCCAGTTAATATCACTAAAATAACCCAATACCTAGAGCAGTGTAGCCTACCCACACTCACTCCAGAAGAGACTGAGAGCTTAAACAAAGCAATAAATCAAGAGGAACTGTCCCTAGCCATACAATCCCTCAAGATAGCAAAAACCCCGGGCCCAGATGGCTTTTCTAATAGCTATTATAAACTGTTTTTACCTATCCTATCCCCCTACCTCCTCCAAATGTACAACTCGTTCCTACAAGGAGAGCCGATACCCTCTACTATCACAGCGGCAAACTTAGCGATTATTCACAAAGAGGGAAGAGACCCTCTCCTCTGCGGGAATTATAGGCCCATATCCCTGCTGAATACCGATCTCAAAATCTACAGTAAGATCCTGGCAAACAGGCTAAACCCAATTCTCCCTAGACTCATACATGTAGATCAAGTAGGGTTTGTGTCCGGAAGACAGGCCTCCGACAACACACGTAAAATAGTGGATATAATAGACCACGTGCATCTCACTGGGACCAGGGCAATGATTCTAAGCCTCGACGCTGAAAAAGCGTTCGACAGGATCAAGTGGTCCTTCCTAGACCAGACCATGCTGAGGTTTGGATTCTCAGGACCTTTCCTGGAAGGAGTGAGAGCTCTTTACCATAACCCAACAGCATATGTTAAATTGGCAGGTGGGTTTTCGGACCCAATAAAGATCAGAAATGGGACTAGACAGGGCTGCCCACTCTCCCCTCTATTATTCGCCTTAACTATAGAGCCCCTAGCAGCCAAAATCAGGGACGAACCCAACATAAAAGGTATCCAAATTGGAGATAGAGAACACAAAATTTCGCTGTTTGCAGACGATGTGATCTTGACCCTCGCGAACCCCCATACCTCCCTCCCCAACCTTCAACAACACCTAACTCAATTCGGCCAAGTATCTGACTACAAAGTAAACATGGACAAGTCTGAGGCCCTAAATTTATCCCTCCCCCCCCAGGATTGGACCCTTATTCAAGCCAACTATAAATATCGATGGAGCCCCACCCACATTAAATACTTGGGTGTTAAAATCTCCAATTCCTACAGCTCCCTATACCAATATAACTACCCACCCCTATTTAACCAGATCAAAAAAGACCTAGAGATCTGGAAAAAACACCAAATATCGTGGTTTGGGAGAATCACGGCAGTAAAAATGAACGTTCTCCCAAGACTGTTATATAACTTCCAAACCCTTCCAATCCCGGTCCCACAAACAGCGCTTAAAAACATGCAGTCTCTAATTCTCCAATTTATTTGGAATGACAAAAGGCCCAGAGTCCCTCGGTCAGTGATGCTCTCGTCTAGAGAAAGAGGAGGTGTGGGGGTCCCCGACATTGCAAAATACTACATCGCAGCACAGCTGAAGCAGGCTGTAGTTTGGAATTGCGACCCGGCCCTAGCTTCTTGGTTAGAGATAGAGTCTCACTACGCCTACCCCCTCTCCTTCCAAATGGCAATGTGGCCCACTGGCAGCAGAGGGGATAAACCACCAAGGTTTGCCCTGGGAGCAATGAGATGCACGTGGGAGGTATGGCTTAAATGTAGAGGGAAGTACGGTCTGGTAGCATCCCCCTCACAGCTCACCCCCATCTTTGGAAACCCCAAATTCCCTCCAGGGTGTTCTCCAAGCCAATTTGACCAATTTCAGGGTCACAACATTAGGATGGTGGCCGATCTGCTGCGGAAAGATGAGATCGCTACTTATCAGGTGATTAGGGACAAATACGAGATACAGGGCCTCCACCTATTTAAATATCTGCAAGTGAGACATTTTCTCCTATCCCTCTCACCAACTTCCAAATTTCCTAAATTAACCAGATTTGAAACCCTCTGCGCCAAAACAACCTATCAAAAAGGCCTGATCTCTCAAATATATAAAGGATTAGTACCCCAGTCTGGCCCACCCAACCATAGATATATGCAACGATGGTCCGAGGAATTGGGCCTCTCAATAGATCCGGAGGACTGGGAGGAGATCTGGGAGCAAGCCTCTAAAACCTCAATTTGCACAACAATAAAAGAAAATATATACAAAATTCTATTCCAATGGTACCTGACCCCCGCTAGGCTGAGCCAGATCTACCCAGGCGCAGTTGATCTGTGCTGGAGGGGATGTGGTCAAAAGGGGGACATGGCCCACATTTGGTGGTCATGTCCGGAGATTCAGAAATTTTGGGCCATGATCCAGAGGCTCATACGAGAGGTCACGGGACTAACCCTACCCCTAGACCCGGTGACCCTGGTGCTGAACAAACCTGTTGATGATCTCCATCCACCGATGTCCAGACTTATAACGGCCATACTGACGGCAGCCAGGTGTTCCATTGCTGCCGCTTGGAAGCAGACTAGAGCTCCCTCTAGAACCACTGTCACTAGCAGAATTAACGAAGTTATGTCAATGGAGAAACTGACCGCTCTGCTCCAAAAGAAAATACCCCAATTTCTAAACACCTGGGACCCGTGGCTAACAAAATAAATATACCCATAGGTAGTCGCGGAGGTAGGAGCGCGCCACCCACCCCCCCCCCCCCTCTCTCTCCTAGGTTCCCCCCCCTTCCCCCCCCTCCCATGTGAGTCTTCCCCCCTCCCCCTCCTCCCCTCCCCCTCCCATCCAGTCACCACCCCCAAGAAAATGGAAAAAGTTATTGGGTCCCTGTCAGATTGTTGAAAGCACCATTGTCATGGGATCATGACACCCTTGTATGTACTGTTTGACATGATTGTACCCAATAAAAAAATTGAGTTAAAAAAAAAATGCATCTGATCTCAGGCGAACTATTAGAGAGGGTCGGAGTTCCTTATAATGCTTCTGATCTCAGATGCGCTATTAGAGAGGGTTGGGGTTCCTTACACTGCATCTGATCTCAGACACGCTGCTAGAGAGGGTTGGGGTTCCTTACAATGCATCTGATCTCAGACGCGCTATTAGAGAGGGTTGGAGTTCCTTACAATGTATCTGATCTCAGACGCGTTATTAGAGAGGGTTGGGGTTCCTTACAATGCATCTGATCTCAGACGCGCAAATAAAGAAGGACGGGGTTCCTTACAATGCATCTGATCCCAGACGCGCTATTAGAGAGGGTTGGGGTTCCTTATAATGCATCTGATCCCAGACGCGCTATTAGAGAGGGTTTGGGTTCCTTATAATGCATCTGATCTCAGACGCGCTATTAGAGAGGGTTCGAAGAAGCAGAATTTATCATTATTAATTTATATACTGTACTAGCTGAGAGACCCGGCGTTGCCCGGGATGTAAGTGCGTAATAGGTAGTATCTACTATATCCAAGCCGGGGACATGCTTAACAAAGACATCCTACTGGTGAGACGCCACTATGTTTTTAAGGGGAGATATGTCTGGGTCCATATGCAAACGCGTACCCGCAGATCTTGCCTGCACGTCGGGGACTTTCACCGGGGAACCTGTAACTTTGGCCCCCGATCTCGTGTGCATATTCTGCACATTGTTTGACCCAAATATCCCCCTTAAAACGCATACACAAGAAATCTCTGATTCCCTGACAACCTGGAAATGTGAAAACACCCAGAATGCTTTTTGTTACAGACATGCATTGGTTCATTACACACAAATAAACTGTCGCTTATGGTGCCACTTAGCTACCGGGGGGGGGGGGGGGGCAGTTTTTTAGGGGTAACCAGTCGGGCTTCATCTTTCTTTGTGAAGACTGGCTACCCCCCACCATCACAGTGCCAAACAAAATACTCTAATGATACGTGTATACATAATATTTTGCTGATCTAATTATACTGGTGCATGTAATCAAAGCTCTAATCATATGGTGATTCCCTATACTTATCCGGTGCTAATAATCCAGAACAAAGTGATTATAATACTCCTATACATTACTCAGTGCTGACTGACTTGGAATTCCCACCAGATAACTAATGGACCCCGTATGAATTACTAAATGCTGATTAGCTTATTAACTCCCACTAAATAACTAAATCACTACCCTAATATAACGCAGATCTCATATATCCCTGTATAATAAGGAGCTGAAGCATGGGTGTAGCTGGCACACACCAGCAGCTCAGGCAGGGAGTACAGGGCGACACTCGTAGCATCAGTTATTATGTCATAGAAACCCGTCTTTTTCCATTGTGTTTCTTTTCTATCCTCTGTTTTTGGTTATTTATATATTTTTTAATTATTATGCCTTTATTCCGACCTCTTTCTTCTAGTTTCTATAGGCTATGAAGATTTACAGATTCATTTGTGAAAATAACAAAGTGGGATACTTCTTCTCCATCCAGAAATTATATAGTTACATAGTAGTTACATAGTAGTTACATAGTAACATAGTTACATAGTTAGTTAGTTACACAGTTACATAGTTACATAGTAGTTACATAGTAGTTACATAGTAGTTACATAGTAGTTACATAGTAGATGAGGTTGAAAAAAAGACGTACGTCCATCAAGTGCAACCTATGCTAAATTTAGGCAACAGATACTTTATCCTATATCTATACTTACTTATTGATCCAGAGGAAGGCAAACAAAAAACCCCAGTGACATTTCATCCAATGATATCTCATAAGGGGAAAAATACATTCCTTCCTGACTCCAAGAATTGGCAATCAGATTAATCCCTGGATCAACATCCTTCCCGTTTACTTATTTGGTATATCCCTGTATACCTTTCCTTCCTAAAAAGATGTCCAAAGTTTTTTTTTAACAAATCTATTGTATCTGCCATCACAGTCTCCATGGGTAATGAATCCCACAGTATAACTGCCCTTACTGTAAATAACCCTTTCCTTTGTTGCTGGTGAAATATATACTGGAATATACAAGACGACATCAACGAGAAGAGGTCCTTATCCTGCAAAATGAAGACATGGGATTTATTTTTAATCATAACTACATTATGCAGTTGACACAAGGGACGTTACAGGGATCACACGATTCTCCAATATGTTATTATCGGAGTATTACATCATTGCTGTGTATTCCTGCTTGATGTACATTCATTCCCTTATGTATGCTTATTCCAGCTCTATTTGTTATATATTTAGCAGGTTGGGCCCATTCATTCTGCATCTACTGCATATTCAGCGTGTATGTTTTTGCTGAGTGGATGGGCGCTTTTCATTTAATCTGCAGGTCATGTCACCATGGCTGCTGTGGTTGCCTTGCATTTGCTCCTCTGTGTATACTGAATATTATAGACATCAATAGGTACTGTAGTGCCGACGAGTATTCTAAAACAAATCTGGGGCAATCACCAACAAGAGCCAGGTACATGCTGGGTACATGCTTGGTACATGCTGGGTACATGCTGGGTACATGCTGGGTACATGCTGGGTACATGCTGGGTACATGCTGGGTACATGCTGGGTACATGCTTGGTACATGCTGCAGCATTTCAGTGACATTTCAGCAGACAGACTAATGGCCCATCAGATTAACAGCGGGGGTCCCCGGCAGTCACATTCAAACTGAATGGGACTGCCGGGGGCCCCTGCTGTGTTAATCCGAAGGGCCACTAGTCTGTCTGCAGAAATATCACTTAAATGTTGCAGCATGTACCCAGCATGTGCCCAGCATGTACCCAGCATGTACCCAGCATGTGCCCAGCATGTACCCAGCATGTACCCAGCATGTGCCCAGCATGTACCCAGCATGTGCCCAGCATGTACCCAGCATGTGCCCAGCATGTACCCAGCATGTACCCAGCATATACCCAGCATGTACCTGGGTCTTGTTGGTGATAGCTGCAGATTTTCCCAGGCAAGTTTAAGGCGAGTTTTATGATACGCGTCGGCGCACCTGTAGGCTTGCTCTATTTAGTAACCCAACCTTGTTTCATCTAAATTGCCTGTCATATCAATTGTGTCCTCAGTAGGGTTATACATCCGATGCATCGAAGAGACAGGCAGGACGCTTTTGCGTAGCCATGGCGATATGACATGGAGATGCGGTCATGTGACAGCGCTAGCAGTTTGGCGTGTTTCGATGATAGTTGCCCCCTTTATTTATTACCACTATGACATTGGCTAGTTCCCTTTGCTGTGTCCATCCTTGCATATGTAGTCCAGCATCTTCGCTGTTCAGTCTGCATTTTTAATCTTTGCCTTCGCGTTGCTATGGTTACCGCGATCACACCTCTGATGTGTTTTACTACATGCACTATACCCTTAGTACTCAGCCATGTCTCACTTTATATTAAGATTATTGCGATTGTTTGTGCGGCACGAGAAGTTTCACAATTTGTGCGGCTCCGGGTGATTTTCTCTTTACGAATTACACAAGATGGCTGCCGACCTCAGCCATGGAATGTATCCAGTGGGGGGGGGGAGGGGCGGCTCGGTGACCGTGGCGACGCGAGACGCGTAGACGCAGCTACATGATGACGTCGGAAATATGGCGATTTTCCCGGCAGCCATTCCATTGCTAATCATTGAAAGAACTCAGCTGTTTTTTTTAACCTCGATTTTGACTCAAAATCACTTGGTGTTTTCTCCTAAAAAATAAGCCGGTTTCCTCTCCCAGAAGAAGACTGTTTGTCGAAACGCGTTGGAGCGGGAGCTCTTGCAGGGGGACCCTATTCTCCTCACCACGCTTCAGGGACTGTACTTCAGCACTCATTGATTTTTTTTGGTGATGTATTGAGATATATTAAGAATAGGATTTTTTTTTTTATCCTGGACTTTGTTTTTTTACTTGGACTGACTTTGTTGGCTCTTAATGAGTATTACCTGCTTTAAACATCAATGTGAAGCGTTCCCAGCACCGTGTCCCTGCTTTATCTCTGTGTGTGTGTGTGTGTGTGAATATGTATAGTATGCTTACTTTCTCTAGTTGCATTGCCTTGGTACTATTCAGGTATTTGGGCATTCCATTGTGTGTGCTTGGAGAGTTACTTTGTATTAAGCTTGGATACTGAGTACCACTTTGTATTTTGTATCAAGTCACACCAATTGCTGGTATATGTCCAATACTCACTCTTTTGTCCCTTTGTGGTTTGTTTGAGCCCCCCTTCATTTGAGATTTTCTCCCCTGTTTTTAAGTTCATGAAGAAATAGTTATTTTCATTCTTTGGTACACCTGTGGGCTCCACTCTGGTTCTATTTTTCGTTCTCATATTATTATTGTTCCGGGAGTGCCGCTGTCTGTTGGTCACGGTAATGTATATTTGACAGCTTTTGGTAACCAGTTTTTATATTAGGCGTGTATGCGGTATTCTGTGTGTTTGTGATATATATATACATATATATATATATATATATATATATATATATATATATATATATATATATATATATATATATATATAAAGATAACAGCAGGCACTTCAAAGGCTCCAAAGAAATAGGTGCTTGTTCAACAAAAATAGGAAACCAGGTGTCCCACCAAGGAGACAAAAAACAGCACTCAAGGTATATTGTAAAAGTGTATTTGAAAAAAAGCAGGCACATATAAATCCAACGTTTCGGTCCTGTATAGGACCTTCCTCAGGGGCGTGCTGGAGAACCCTGCCCAAGGAAAACATATATACCCATCAGTACTCCCGTTTTTAATTACAATCAGCTGGTTCTTGATTATGCACACAGGGGTTCCTTAAAATGCATCTGATCTCAGACGCGCTATTAGAGAGGGTTGGGGTTCCTTAAAAATGCCTCTGATCCCAGACGCGCTATTAGAGAGGGTTGGGGTTCCTTACAATGTATCTGATCTCAGACGGGCTATTAGAGAGGGTTCGAAGAAGCAGAATTTATCATTATTAATTTATATATATAATTAATATAATTATTCAGTTTCTTAACCATACAAAAGTTTAAAAAAAACACTGCTCTAGCTAAACAAAGAAATACAAAACCAATAGAGAAAGCTTAGAAGCTGAATGGACGGAACGGTAATGAGATTTACATGACTATAAATAAAACGCTTGTTCAAGTAAACAAAACTGCGGTTTAACTGCAAGGCTCCAGTTAGGAAGACAAGTGCAAAGCCAATTTGCAGAAACTGAGCGAATGTACAGATGTAATAACCTGTTCTCTACCGCATCATGGGACAAAGGCGCGACCATCTGACGTGTTTCGCAGGTGACTTAATCAATCTACCTTCCCTCCAAGTCGCGACAAGTTGTTGAGTTGTCCATCACACCTGTATTTACATCAGTAGATGTCAGACTGAATTCTGATTTGAGTGGCTGCAGTTGTGCGCGTGTCCGGCAGATGGCAAAGTAAATTTCTTTGCCTGCGGGGGACATTGGATGCTACAGTACATATAACAACTCAATGTCTGAAAACAGGTGTCTCTAAAGCCAGATAAAAAGCACGGGCATTACAGTAATCCACTGTTAAATGACCTTGGTCACTCAAGACGTTATCAAATGTAGGCATTTCACATTTTATTACAAAACAGAGTATTCAGTACTTTATTTAACATTGACTTCTCTGCTGACTGGTGCATGGGACATACAGTACGACGTCAACTCCCTTTATTAGAGCCCGATGCAGTTTCACATACAGACGAGACTACGAGTATTCTAAAGCTTGCCTTAAACTAACCCAGTTACATGCTGTGTGTAGCCTGGCTAGTTTAAGGCAAGTTTAAGGCATTTCTGCATTGACTAATGACCCATCGGATTAACACAGCAGGGGTCCCTGGCAGTCCCATTCAGTTTGAATGGGACTGCCAGGGACCCCCGCTGTAAATCTGATGGGCCATTAGTCAATGCAGAAATGCCTTAATCTTGCCTTAAACACGACCCAGCATGTACTCAACACATACCTGGGTCTTTTTGGCGATTGCCACTGGTTTGTGTTAGAATAACCGTCGGCACTACAATACATTATATTTTCTGCTATTAATACTGCAACGGATAAGAAATCGACTTTATCTGTGATGTATGACTAGACTGTATCATTCGGAACCCAGTGAATAATCGTAGTTCCTGAGTATCCAATGTGCCACCACCGTTCCCCCAGTCGGAGTACCTGCCATACCAACACTACTACTATTATGGTCCAACCGGCACTGAAAAACCCCTACCGGAGTACCAGCCTCAACCTGATAATACCTGTATGGCTCCATCTGGCTACCTATCCCAATATAATAATAATAATAATAATAATTATAATAATAATAATAATAATAATAATAATAATAATAATAATATAGCTTATAGTATAAAATAGCTTATAACCCTATGGGGGACAGTATAAGGGGAAAAGAATTACAGGGCAACACGGTAATGTACAATATTAGACCCAAGAGCTGACACTCTCAGCCCTTGCCATATGGTATAAGGGGTAACCAGCTGGGCGTGACCTCTATTAATGAAGGCCGGCTACCCCCTACCGTCACATTCCACTTCCTGGTTAATGATAAGCAGGGCTGTTGCGCTCCACTTCCCACGCATGCTAGATAGCATGGTTGTGCAGTGACAGAGCTGTGTGTACACAGGAATATAAGAGGAGTCTCCAGAGATGGATGAAGGTGCAGTGACAGAGCTTTGTGTACACAGGAATAGCAGATGGGGCTGTAGGTCAGAACTGAGTGAAGAGACATCCTCTAAGCCTTATTCTTTCTCCATCTGCTACCTCCATTTAATGTTGGACCCCAGGAATAACCATGGATAAAAAGCCTATTCCTTGCCACCACTGGCATGGCTGCTTAGCAGATGCTTCTTTGTGTTCAGCTGGGGTCTGAAGAGGATGATGAAGCATTTGGGCACGAAGATGCAGACCACTATGGCCCAACTGGAAGACAGGATAGCAAAGATCTCCATGGCCACAGTGTACTTGCCACGTGCACTGAGAGAGGCCGGGATATAGGACACCCAGACACTGAGGAAGGCCAGCATGCTGAAGGTGATGAATTTGGCCTCGTTGAAGTTGTCAGGGAGCTGCCTGGCCAGGAAGGCAACAATGAAGCTGACGCTGGCCAGGAGGCCAAGATATCCCATCATGCACCAGAATGCAATGGGGGAGCCCTCGTTACACCCAAAGAAGATTACCCCGGGTTGGGTTTGAATGTCGTGTTCTTGGAAGGGAGGGGAAAGGGACAACCACACCACGCACACACACAGCTGAATGAAAACGCTTGGCCCGATGACAAAGTAGGACACTTTTGTCCCTGTCCATTTTCTTAATCTGCTGTCCGGCTTTGTGGCATTGAAGGCGATGACAACTGTAATGGTTTTGGCCAAGACACAGGAGATACAGAGGGTAAAGACTATGCCGAATGACACCTGTCGTAGAAGACAATTCGCAGGTTGCGGGAAGCCGATGAAAGTCAAAGAGCAGAGAAAGCAGAGGGACAGGGACACCAGGAGTAGATAACTGAGGAACCAGTTGTTTGCCCGGACAATGGGCGTTGTCCTGTGGCTGATGAAAACTCCCAGAATGCCAATTGGGATCATTGAAGAGGAGAAGGAAATGGCTGCTAAGTTGATTCCCAGTGGATCTTTGTAGGAGAGGAACTGTATGGTCTTTGGGAGACACCTGTCATGTTGAAGACTCGGCCACGTGTCCCAGGAACATCTGTGGCACTCCACAGCATCTGGAAGGGGACACTGAGGTCAACTTTTATCATTAATTATATGACTTTTCCCAAAATATCTGCAACTGTCTTACCTGTTTGGTTGGAAATCTCTTCTTGTGGACATGGGATGCACTCAAAACAACAGGAAGGTTTTCCAGGTGAGGTCATCTTCCTAAACCCAGAGGGACAGCTTGGGCTACAGACCGAGAGAGGAACCTATGGGAGATTCAATGGAATTGAGGGGAATTGCTCCATATATAAAAAAATTCAATGTTCTACATGGTCTCATGGGCTTTCTCTCTCTCTCTCTCTCTCTCTCTCTCTCTCTCTCTCTCTCTCTCTCTCTCTCTCTCTCTCTCTCTCTCGCTCTCTCTCTCTCTTGTGAATATAAAAGGTGGCCTGGGTTGAAAAGCTATTCATGCAACCTACACATAGTATAAGGTTTGCGCAGACATACCTGTGTGTCCCCACTGGCCCAAATAATAGCCGCACTATCTACTCTTAAGATCTTTCCATCGGAGGCGCTTGAGTCATAACTTCCCACTTTCACCTGCTCCAAGGTGCCTGTGGCGCTCAGATGCCAGTTCACGATATCGTAGAGGGCTGGGGGGTTCCCTTTAGCATCGAAAAACATCTGGGTCCTGTCTTTGGTCTCAAAGTTTACACCCTTAATGTAATGGAGAAGCTGGAAGAAGAAGATGATGTCAGACATTGAACTAGGAGCAAAGTGACCTAATGACAGGGACGTGTTTAATGGGTTAAAGGTTCAGTCCCACGTAGGGGCAAAGTGACCTAATGACAGGGACGTGTTTAATGGGTTAAAGGGACAGTCCCACGTAGGGGCAAAGTGACCTAATGACAGGGACGTGTTTAATGGGTTAAAGGGACAGTCCCACGTAGGGGCAAAGTGACCTAATGACAGGGACGGGTGTAATGGGTTAAAGGGTCAGTCCCACGTAGGGGCAAAGTGACCTAATGACAGGGACGTGTTTAATGGGTTAAAGGGACAGGCTTACATAGGAGCAAAGTGACCTAATGACAGGGACGTGTTTAATGGGTTAAAGGGTCAGTCCCACGTAGGAGCAAAGAATTCACAAAAAGGGGGAAAATATCCTGAAATGCTAAGTCAGAGCAGATCTGGGAGGCAAAATGTCACATCGAACCTTCATCAACACACAGATTTGGAACATGCCCTTTTAACATACCAACTGTTAAATTGTATATGAGGTCGAAAAGACATAAAGTTCAACCAACAGTATGTTCAATTTAGATGACAGAGACTTTTTCTGTATTTGTATTTACAGTATATTGATAGAGAGGAGGGGAAACAAAAAAAACAATCAGTGAAACATGTGGCATATCCCTGTATATCTTTCCTTTCTTAAAAGATGCTCAATCTTTTTTTAAAGATATCTATTGTATCTGCCATCACAGTCTCCATGGGTAATGAATGCCGCATTGTAACTTCTCTTACTGTAAAGAACCCTTTCCTTTGTTGCTGGTGAAATCTCCCTTCCTCCAACCTTACGGGATGCCCTCGAGTCCTTTGTACTGCCCGTGGGATGAAAAGTTATTTTGAAAAGTCCATAAATTGTCCCCGAATGATAGGGACATGTTTAATAGATTAAAGGGTCAGTCCCACGTAGGAGCAAAGTTACCTTATGAGTCTGTACCTCCCCCCGCAGGGTGACACGGTGACACAGACAGAAGGGAGCTATGAGTCTGTCCCTCCCCCGCAGGGTGACACAGTGACACAGACAGAAGGGAGCTATGAGTCTGTCCCTCCCCCCGCAGGGTGACACAGTGACACAGACAGAAGGGAGCTATGAGCCTGTCCCTCCCCCGCAGGGTGACACGGTGACACAGACAGAAGGGAGCTATGAGTCTGTCCCTCCCCCGCAGGGTGACACAGTGACACAGACAGAAGGGAGATATGAGTCTGTCCCACCCCCCAGGGTGACATAGACAGAATGGAGCTATGAGCCTGTCCCTCCCCCACAGGGTGACACAGACAGAATGGAGCTATGCGTTTGTCCTCCCCCCGCGGGGTGACACAGTGACACAGACAGAAGGGAGCTATGAGTCTGTCCCTCCCCCGCAGCTTGTCACAGACAGAAGAATGCTACTGTATGTGTCTGTCCCTCCCCCACAGGGTGACAGTGACACAGACAGAAGGGAGCTATGAGTTTGTCCCTCCCCCGCAGGGTGACACAGTGACACAGACAGAAGGGAGCTATGAGTCTGTCCCTCCCCCCCGGGTGACACAGACAGAAGGGAGCTATGAGCCTGTCCCTCCCCCCGTAGGGTGACACAGTGACACAGACAGAAGGGAGCTATGAGCCTGTTCCTCCCCCCGCAGGGTGACACAGACAGAAGGGAGCTATGAGCCTGTCCCTCCCCCCGCAGGATTACACAGTGACACAGATAGAAGGGAGCTATGAGCCTGTCCCTCCCCCCGCAGGGTGACACAGTGACGCAGACAGAAGGGAGCTATTGGTCTTTCCCTCCCCCCGCAGGCTGACACAGTGACACAGACAGAAGGGAGCTATGAGTCTGTCTCTCCCGTCCAGGGTGACACAGACAGAAGGGAGCTATGAGTCTGTCCCTTCCCCTGCAGGATGACACAGACACAAGGGAGCTATGAGTCTGTCCCTCCCCCCGCAGGGTGACACAGTGACACAGACAGAAGGGAGCTATGAGTCTGTCCCTCCCCCCACAGGGTGACACAGTGACACAGACAGAAGGGAGCTATGAATCTGTTCCTTCCCCCACAGGGTGACAAAGACAGAAGGGAGCTATGAGTCTGTCCCTCCCCCCGCAGGGTGACACAGTGACACAGACAGAAGGGAGCTATGAGCCTGTCCCTCCCCCCGCAGGATGACAGTGACACAGACAGAAGGGAGCTATGAGTCTGTCCCTCCCCTGCAGGGTGACACAGTGACACAGACAGAAGGGACCTATGAGCCTGTCCCTCCCCCCGCACGGTGACACAGTGACACAGACAGAAGGGAGCTATGAGTCTGTCCCTCCCCCCACAGGGTGACACAGTGACACAGACAGAAGGGAGCTATGAATCTGTTCCTTCCCCCACAGGGTGACACAGACAGAAGGGAGCTATGAGTCTGTCCCTCCCCCCACAGGTGACACAGTGACACAGACAGAAGGGAGCTATGAGCTATGAGTATGTCCCTTCCCCCGCAGGGTGACAAAGACAGAAGGGAGCTATGAGTCTGTCCCTCCCCCCACAGGGTGACACAGTCACAAAGACAGAAGGGAGCTATGAGTCTGTCCCCCCCCCGCAGCATGACACAGACAGAAGGGAGTTATGAGTCTGTCCCTCCCCCCGCAGGGTGACACAGTTACACAGACAGAAGGGAGCTATGAGCCTGTCCCTCCCTCCGCAGGATGACAGTGACACAGACAGAAGGGAGCTATGAGTCTGTCCCTCCCCTGCAGGGTGACACAGTGACACAGACAGAAGGGACCTATGAGCCTTTCCCTCCCCCCGCAGGGTGACATAGTGACACAGACAGAAGGGACCTATGAGCCTGTCCCTCCCCCGCAGGGTGACACAGACAAAAGAGAGCTATGAGTCTGTCCCTCTTTCCGCAGGGTGACAGTGTTAAAGACAGAAGGGAGTATTGAGTACGTCTCTCCCCACCCGCAGGGTGACACGTGACAAAGACAGCAGGGAGCTATGAGTCTGTCCCTCCCCCCCGCATTGTAATTACCCTTACTGTAAAGAACCTTTACTGGTGAACTAGAGAGAGTGCAGAGAAGAGCCACCATATTAGTAAAGGGGATGGATTATCTGATTTATGAGGAGCAGCTAGCTAAATTAGATTTGTTTACATTAGAAAATAGGTGTCTAATAATGGATTTTATAACTATATACAAATATATTTGGGGACTATACAAGGAGCTTTCCAAAGAACTATTCATCCCACGGGCAGTACAACGGTCTCAGGGTCATCCCTTCAGGTTGGAGGAAAGGATATTTTACCAAAAATATACTGTATGTATAAACATACATCTACATTGAGCCTGCCTGCCTCCCACACTGCTGCCCCTCTCCATCACTGTCCTGCTGGCGGCTGCGAGGGGCCCGGCCGGTGCTGGAGTCTCCCCAGCTGCTGGCCTTCCTATCTCCATCACTGTCCTGTCGGTGGCTGCGAGGGGCCCGGTCATTCTGGAGTCTTCCCAGCTGCTGGCCTTCCTATCTCCATCACTGTCCTGCCGGTGGCTGCGAGGGGGCTGGCCATGCTGGAGTCTCCCCAGCTGCTGGCCTTCCTATCTCCATCACTGCCCTGCCGGTGGCTGCGAAGGGCCAGACCGGTGCTGGAGTCTCCCAAGCTGCTGGCCTTCCTATCTCCATCACTGTCCTGCTGGTGGCTGCGAGGGGCCTGGCCGGGGCTGGAGTCTGCCCAGCTGCTGGCCTTCCTATCTCCATCACTGTCCTGCCGGTGGCTGCGAGGGGGCTGGCCATGCTGGAGTCTCCCCAGCTGCTGGCCTTCCTATCTCCACCACTGTCCTGCCGGTGGCTGCGAGGGGGCTTGCCATGCTGGAGTCTCCCCAGCTGCTTGCCTTCCTATCTCCATCACTGTCCTGCCGGTGGCTGCAAGGGGCCTGGACGGTGCTGTAGTCTCCCCAGCTGCTGGCCTTCCTATCTCCATCACTTCCTGCCGGTGGCTGCAAGGGGCCTGGTCAGCGCAGGAGTCTCCCCAGCTGCTGGCCCTCCTCTCTCCTGCACTGTCCCACGCCAGGCCTGTCTGTGACGTCCGCTCGTGCCAGAAGTTGCGGCACACGCTTCCAGTGTGCACCGGCATTTGAGAGCCCGGCGTGGGACATTGCAGGAGAGAGGCAGGCCGCTGTGGAGACGCAGGGCCCGGCAGCAACTGAGGCAGGACTCCAGCCACACGGAGATGCAGAAAGAGCCCCTTGCAACTTGCGAGCTGCAGGTTGCCGACCCCCTGGTCTAAAGGGTGTGTTCCAGGTAGGAGAGAAGTTACCTTATGGCAGTGATCTTTTTAACAGATTACGGGAAGGAAAAAAGTACATACTTAGACTTACTTGCCAAGGTTGAAACGATGAGATGTTGGCACAGACACCATGACGGAATGGTCCACTTCCAGGCTTACAGTGGAGCAGGCTTTGTAAGGCCCATGCAAAGGCGTAAACTGATGTGTAGACATTGAGACTGATTCTCAGATCTGCTTCAGCCATGTTGCTGTCCAGCTTCTCTGTTCCTGTACATTGTGGAATTGTCGTATTACCTGTCCAGTCATCGACATTCTTCTGGTCCCACCACTTACAAGAGAAAGTCTGCTCCCAGAACGTTCTTATGAATGTATCATTTGGGGATTTGGAGGAGTGGATGGCATGGAAATACTCAAAGAACCCTGTCATCTGCCCAGAATGGATGGCAAAACCGATGGTGCCCAATAGAACCATATGAAACTTCTTAATGGAAAGGAAAGCAGAGGTTGACCAAGATTCACTGGCCACCCAAATTTTCCCTGTCACGTTCTGTCTCACCAGCTCTTCCACCACCGGCATAAATGCAGTATCATAGGACAGCACCACAACTGCCTTTGCTGTTGACTCCCTGATGACGTGGACGATGTGGGGAGCATTACTGTTGGGTTGTCCGGTCAAGATGTTCTCAACAAAAGCCACACAAGCCCCGACCTTGACTATCTCCTGCTGGAGCACCTGAATCCCAAATTCACCATAGTCATTGTCAATGGCCAGGAGACCAATCCAAGTCCATCCAAAGTGAGACACCAGCTGGGCCAGACCTTGGGACTGAAACTCATCACTGGGGATGGCCCGGAAGAAGGACGGGAACAGATTCCGGTCACTGAGGAGAGGGCTGGTTGAAAAATAACTGATCTGTCGAAAAAAAATTACAAATGAGAATGAAAATAATGTCTACTAAGAAATGTTTGACGCTGTCCATTCTGTTATTAACCAGGATTTACAAAGGTAAAAGAGACCTGTGTGGTTTTTAAAGTGCTGTACCCACAGACAAATACATACCCACTATATGGAATATGGAGCTAGGAATAAGATGGGCCTCACATTTACAGAAAACACACACTCCCTGCGCCCCTCCCAAATTGTCTGGCAATTTCTGTGTGCGATTTCTACATTTTGAGCCTCAGTCTAATAACACAGGAACCCTTCACTTGAATCTTCTGAAAGAAATGTGTGTACATATTATTATGTATCACTGAGGGACTTGCGCACCGCAGTTTCCCGTCATAATATTAATCGCGCTAAATCACAGATAGGCTTCATTCATTTAACCCTTTGGACACTGTCACATATTTTACTAAATTTAGTCCATAGGACAATAAGAAATACTATTTAGTTAGTGTAGATAACTGCTAACCTGGGGTTTACCTTGACTGAGTTAACAGGATGCCACTAAGTGGTTCCTCCGTACCCAGGAAGAAGAGACCTCCTGGGGATCTGAAACCGATGCTCATGTGCCCTCTTATTACAAGTCCATCTATCTATAACACACTCGTATCTCTCTTACCTGTGGGTATCTGTACAACCCCAAAATGTGGGCCATCAGGATGGAGCGTGTGGATCCTGAGTCTCCAATCACACCAGCTAGAGGAGGCCCTTTGTGACACCGGTAATTGGGGATGCTTTCTTGTCCTTGTTCTCCCGATAGCAGCCAGAATGTCCCCTCTGCTGCCCGTCTCATGGAAATGCAAGAGTCAAATATCTGGAAGCCCAGAGAGATGTTGGGGAGGAGGTCGGGGTTTGAGCTAATCTCATCAACAGCAAATATCATCGCTCGCATGCTCTGATAGCTCTGGGGTTCAAATCTAGAGGGAGAGGAGGAAATGTCACAGACATTGTGTTAGTGAAGACACAAACACTCACACACAGTCTGTCAGTGTCAGACATGCCCACGTGGACTTCGAACAGTTAGACCCCCCCATAAGAGACCAACATAATAGAGAGACCAAGTAAGACAATGAGACTGTGCGAGCATGAGTCAGATTTTAAGAATTGCGCAAGGTCAGCGGACAACGGACCTTCTCTGATGATAAAGACTAGCAACACGATTATCTTGACTAAACCAACTCTTCTAACATAGGAACAAGACCATCCGGTCCCTGACACTTATGCACAGAAAGAAGATATCAGAGAAGTGCTAATGGAAGGTTCAAGTTAGGGAGTGGTAAATTAAATATGAATGAATAACATGCAACACATGGTCAGCAAATCAATGTCCCATATACACACAGACACACAGCTGATCAGTCTAACACACACACACACACACACACGCAATTTCAGTGTCACACACGCACAGAGAAAGCAGCTTCCTCAGTCTTCAGTGTCACACACACAGGGAGAGGGGCTCCTTCAGTCTGTCAGTGTCACACACACAGGGAGAGGTGCTCCCTCAGTCTGTCAGTGTCACACACACAGGGAGAGTGGCTCCCTCAGTCTGTGTCACATACACAGGGAAAGGATCTCCTTCAGTGTGTCACTGTCACACACACAGGGAGAGGGGCTCTCTCAATCTGTCAGTGTCAAACACACACAGGAGAGGGGATCCCTCAGTCTGTCAGTGTCACACACACACAGGGATAAGGGCATTTCTGTCAGTGTTACACAGGAACACAGATTTCCTCTGATAGCAACAGAGATAATAACATTCAAATAAAACTTACGTCTGACATATAAGATCTGCAGGTTTGCTTGTGAAAAGGTTTTCGCTGAAGCTTCTGCCCACGTGAATCGCAAAAGTTCCCCCTATAATAACGTCTCCAGCACCGCTCAGATATTCATTAATGTTTACACCAGACAGATTGCATCCTCGCCCTGACCCCCAGCACATACACACTTCCACAGCTAATGTGTATAACCCCCACATTATAACGGGGAGCAATCTTCCAATTCTGTATAAACAGCAGCTCTGTCTGTGTCTGTGATTCATCTCTAACTCACAGGGAGAGGGGAACCTCAGTCTGTCACTGTCACACACACAGGGAGAGGGGCTCCCTCAGTCTGTCAGTGTCATACACACACAGGGAGAGGGGACCCTCAGTCCGTCACTGTCACACTCACAGGGAGAGGGGCTCCCTCAGTCTGTCACTGTCACACACACAGGGAGAGAGGCTCCCTCAGTCAGTCAGATTCACACACACACACACACACACACACACACACAGACACACACACACACACACACAAACACACACACACACACACACACACACACACACACACAGATGGGCTCCCTCAATCTGTCACTGTCAAACACACAGGGAGAGGGGGTCCTCAGTCTGTCACTGTCACACACAGGGAGAGGGGCTCCCTCAGTCTGTCAGTGTCACACACACAGGGAGAGGGGCTCCCTCAGTCTGTTAGTGTCACACTTACAGGGAGAGGGGGTCCCTCAGTCTGTCATTGTCACACACACAGGGAGAGGGGGTCCCTCAGTCTGTCACTGTCACACACACAGGGAGGGGGGCTCCTTCAGTCTGTCAGTGTCACACACACAGGAGAGGGTCTCCCTCAGTCTGTCAGTGTCACACACACAGGGAGAGGGGGTCCCTCAGTCTGTCAGTGTCACACACACAGGAGAGGGGCTCCCTCAGTCTGTCACTGTCACACACACAGGGAGAGGGGGTCCCTCAGTCTGTCACTGTCACACACACAGGGAGAGGGGCTCCCTCAGTCTGTCAGTGTCTCACACACAGGGAGAGGGGCTCCCTCAGTCTGTCAGTGTCACACAGACAGGGAGAGGGGCTCCCTCAGTCTGTCAGTGTCACACACACAGGGAGAGGGGCTCCCTCAGTCTGACAGTGTCACACACACAGGGAGAGGGGCTCCCTCAGTCTGTCAGTGTCACACACACAGGGAGAGGGGCTCCCTCAGTCTGACAGTGTCACACACACAGGGAGAGGGGGTCCCTCAGTCTGTCAGTGTCACACACACAGGGAGAGGGGACCCTCAGTCTGTCACTGTCACACATAGTGTCCCCACAGTTTATCAGTGTCACACAGACAGGAGATGGACTCTCTAAGTCAGTTTTTATAAGGTGTGCAGATGTCCTGGGAATGCAGATATTAATTACACCTTTTCTCATTAATTATCTTATCAGGGAAATGACAGCATCCTGGGAATAAGTGCTAATCCCAAATATACATGTCTTTATTTTCACGCACAACCCACAAGGGACAAATGACAGCAGTGTCAGTGTAGCAATGAGAGGACGAAATATATGTTGTCCTGCTTTGGCAGTGAGAGATTTGGAGATCCATTATATGTACAGATTAGAATAGTTATAGGGAGCGGTTATTTGGGGTAATAGGAGGAGTTATAAGGAGGGGTAATATGGGGTAATAGGAGGATTTATAGCGAGCGGTTTTATGGTGCAATAGGAGGAGTTAAAGGGAGCGGTTATATGGGGTAATAGTAGGCAATAGCGAGCGGTTATATGGGGCAATATGAGGAGTTACATGGAGCGGTTATATGGGCTATATGGGGTATTTGGAGGAGTTATATGGAGAGGTTATCTGGGAGAATAGGAGGATTTATAGGGAGTGGTTATATGGAGTTATAGGAGAAGTTATATGGGGTAATAGGAGGAGTTATATAGAGCGGTTATATGGGGTAATAGGAGGAGTTAAAGGGAGGGGTTATATGGGATTATTGTAGTAGTTATAGGGAGAGTTAACAAATAATATTAGACAGCACACAAAACTTTGTATAAAGTGAAATATTCGGTGCAAGACGGGAACAAGGAGGACCCCGATTCCTCCCAAATAATCAATAAACGACAAATGGTCCCAGCGCTCAAACAGAAAGAACAGACAGTAAATGGATCAGCCAAAAGTAAGTATTTAATGGTACACGAATGATGCAAGAAATGGTCAAACAAAGACGAAAAAGAAAGCACTATGTGCCAGGGCAGGGACAAGGACAGGGAAGGGGAGAAGGGAGAGGGGAGAGGGAAAGAGAAGAGAAAACACGGGGAGTTAAAAGTCCAGGGCAAGGGGGGGGCAACGTCACGTTTCGGGGTATAGAAACCCCTTCTACAGGCCCGTTCCCAGGTAGACCGTAGTCACCTGGTACTTCCCTAAACCCTGCAACAATGTCCCTGGGAGACACAGTGACAAGCTATCACTGAATATCCCAACAGAATGTAAGGATTATGGAGACACGCCGTTCACGGCGTGTCTCCCACTTACCTGCTGCCTCGCCTGACATCCTCGTGGCTCGCAGGGACGCCGGAGAGAGGCGCGCGAGTTCCTGCACAGTGCGCGCGCGCGCACGTTCTTCTGTCTCTTCTGTCCTCGGATCAGGGCGTGGGGTCGCGCACGCAGCCGCAGGCGCTGCTACACGGAGGCGCGGCCACACAGAGGCGCAACCGCCTCTTAAAGGTACAGTGAACAAAACTGTTGCTGCTATTGAATGTAGCCAGATTGCTGCCCTTTATGCCTCATCTCCTGGGACTCATAAGGGACCTATCCCTGCTGCAGCTGGCTCCTTCTACACACCCCTTTATGGCTGCAATCCTATTGGACCCTCGCTCCTTTATATACCTGCCAGAATCACTGGTTCTTTGGTTGAGCATAGTTCCAGTTGTCCTTACCATTCTCTGCCTCCCTATTTCTATTTTTTCAGATCTCCTCGTGTATCAAACCGGCTTCCGCTACGTCTTCCTGTACCTCTGGCTTCCCGAACTCGGCACACGGCTACTCGACTCTCCGCATCTCTGGCATCCCGATCCTGGCTTACGGTAAATGACAACGTCCCTCTCTCTAACCCTGGATTTGGCAAACGGCACACTCTACCAACCGTACCTCTCCTGCCCAGATCCGGAATCCCCGACCAATCTACTTTCAAGACGTGTCCTCGTGGCTGTGGGTGGTGTTCCTACCTTCCCACCTCAGCACCGTGGTCCCGTCTCGTTTGTGGTGAGCACATCCTAACACAGAATGAAGGTAGGCTGTGAGGCACAAGACTCAGACCGACTAACCCTAAGTGAGTAGCAGGGAAACTGGATGATAAGGGTCTGAACCTAAAAGGTATATAGCAACACTATAAAGGCTATCTAAGTAGCAGTGGAGTTAGCTGGCAAAGCAGGGCGCTAAACGGTTAATGCCCCACGCTGGAGAGCCTATGGAGACAAGGAATGTACAGACCTCGCATAAGACAAGATAAAGGCAGAGAGACCAATGTAAATGCACCCACATACAGAGAGAAAGAACATCCTTCGAGTCCAGTAAATGCAGGAAATGTCCAAAGGCAAAATAACAGGTAGCTTACCATTTTACAGAGGGCGGGACACAACCCCAGTCAGCTCCATTTCCAGGTCAAATATGGGCACACCAGGAGCAGGCGTGGTGGGAATACCGAGATGCCTTTACAGTGTTGAAATATACCTTTTAGGTTCAGAGCCTTATCATCCAGTTTCCCTGCTACTCACTTAGGGTTAGTCGGTCTGAGTCTTGTGCCTCACAGCCTATACCTTCATTCTGTTGGGATATTCAGTGATAGCTTGTCACTGTGTCTCCCAGGGACATTGTTGCAGGGTTTAGGGAAGTACCAGGTGACTACGGTCTACCTGGGAACGGGCCTGTAGAAGGGGTTTCTATACCCCGAAACGTGACGTTGCCCCCCTTGCCCTGGACTTTTAACTCCCCGTGTTTTCTCTTCTCTTTCCCTCTCCCCTCTCCCTTCTCCCCTTCCGTGTCCTTGTCCCTGCCCTGGCACATAGTGCTTTCTTTTTTTGGGTCTTTGTTTGACCATTTTTTGCATGATTCGTGTACCATTAAATACTTACTTTTGGCGGATCCATTTACTATCTGTTCTTTCCGTTTGAGTGCTGGGAACATTTGTGGTTTATTAGTTATAGGGAGAGGTTATATGGGGCAATAGGAGGTGTTATTGGGAGCGACTATATGGGGCAATAGGAGGAGTTATAGGGAGCGGTTATATGGGGTAATAGGAGGAGATATAGGGACCGGTAATATGGGGTAATAGGAGGAGTTATAGGGAGCGGTTATATGGGGTAATAGGAGGAGTTATAGGGAGCGGCTATATGGGGTAATAGGAGGAGTTATAGGGAGCGGTTATATGGGGTAATAGGAGGAGTTATAGGGAGCGGTTATATGGGGTAATAGGAGGAGTTATAGGGAGCGGGTATATGGGGTAATAGGAGTTATAGGGAGCGGTTATATGGGGTAATAGGAGGGGTTATATGGGGTAATAGGAGGAGATATAGGGAGGGGTTATATGGGGCAATAGGAGGAGTTATAGGGAGCGGTTATATGGGGTAATAGGAGGAGTTATAGGGAGCGGCTATATGGGGTAATAGGAGGAGTTATAGGGAGCGGTTATATGGGGTAATAGGAGGAGTTATAGGGAGCGGTTATATGGGGTAATAGGAGGAGTTATAGGGAGCGGGTATATGGGGTAATAGGAGTTATAGGGAGCGGTTATATGGGGTAATAGGAGCAGTTATAGGGAGCGGTTATATGGAGTAATTGGAGCAGTTATAAGGAGGTTTTTCATGGAGCAATAAGCGTAGCATGCGCGACGCGCCACCTGAACGAAAAATAAATGAACTGGAGAGACGGTAACTACAAAATAATCTTTTAATAATTCATCTGATCAACGGACTGGCAAAAAAACGGAGCCGGCGCGTTTCGTGTTTGCAAGGCTCCCCTGATATAGTGCACAAGCCCAAAATGTGCCGGCTCCGTTTTTATTGTTTTTGAGGGAGAGAGTTATAAGGAACAATTGTAGGAGTTACAGTATAGGGAGAGATTATTTGCGACAATAAGAGGCGTGACATGGAGCGGTTATGTGGGGCAATAGGAGGAGTTATAGGGAGAGGTTATATGGGGCAATAGGAAGACGTACAGTTAGGTCCAGAAATAATTGGACACTGACACAATTTTCATAATTTTGGCTCTGTACGCCACCACAATGGAATTGAAATGAAACAATGAGATGCAATAGAAGTGCAGACTTTCAGCTATAATTCAAGGGGTTGAACAAAAAAATCGTATGAAACGTTTAGGAATTGCAACCATTTTCATACACAGTCCCCTTATTTCAGGGGCTCAAATGTAATTGGACAAATTAACACAATCATAAATAAAATGTTAATTTGTAATACTTTTCGAGAATGACTGCTTGAAGTCTTGAATGCATGGACATCACCAAAATGCGGGTTTTCCTCCTTTGTGATGCTTTGCCAGGCCTTTACTGCAGCTGTCTTCAGTTGTTGTTTGTTCGTGGGTCTTTCTGCCTTAAGTTTTGTCTTCAGCAAGTGAAATGCATGCTCGATCGGGTTGAGATCGGGGGATTGAATCGGCCATTGCAGAATATTCCACTTCTTTGAAAGTCTGCACTTAAAAAACTCATGGGTCCAATCAACTTTGCTGAATTTTGCTGAATCTGAGCAGACAATATATCCCTATACACTTCAGAATTCATCCGGCTGCTTCTGTCTTTTGTCACATCATCAATAAACACTAGTGACCCACTGCCATTGGAAGCCATGCGTGCCCATGCCATCACACTGCCTCCACCGTGTTTTAAAGATGATGTGGTATGCTTCGGATCATGAGCCGTTCCAAGCATTCTCCATACTTTTTTCTTCCCATCATTCTGGTACAGGTTGATCTTAGTTTCATCTGTCCAAAGAATGCTGTTCCAGTTTTTCTCAGAATGTACCAAACTGTTGATTTTGCCACTCCTAATGTTCCTGATATCTCTCTGATGGGTTTTCTTTTTTTTTTGCAGCCTAAGGATGCCCTGTTTAACTTGCATTGAGAGCTCCTTTGACTGCATGTTGTGGTTTCACAGCAACAGCTTCCAAATGCGAATGCCACACCTGGAAACAACTCCAGACCTTTTACCTGCTTAGTTGATGATGGAATAACGAAGGAACAGCCCAAACCTGTCCATGAAACCTCTTTTGAGTCAATTGTCCAATTACTTTTGGTCCCTTGAAAAAGAGGGGGCTACATATGAAAGAGATGTAATTCCTAAACCCTTCCTCCAATTTGGATGTGAATACCCTCAAATTAAAGCTGATAGACTGCACTTTAAGCCCATATTCATTATTTAACTGGAACTTGAATTTATTTTGGTACACAGCCGGAATAACAAAACTTGTATCAGTGTCCAATTATTTCCGGACCTAAGTGTAACTATGTAATGGTTTCTCTCCACCTCTCTCGCTCTCTGTCTCATCCTTTCATCCTCACATCCCCTGTCTCCTTATGCGAGTAGTAACACAGGAGTCTGTTTTTAAACTTTGCAGACACACGCACACACACACACAATCTCTGTCTTTTTTAAAGTCATATAGAGTATAACAACATGATACAATAATTGCATGGGTGTGTGAGTCAGTACAGGAATAACAGAGGATGGCTGCAGAGAAGGATGGGGGTGCAGTGGCAGAGCTGTGTGTATGCAGGAATAGCAGAGGAGGCTGCAGAGAAGGATGGAGGTGCAGTGACAGAGCTGTGTGTACACAGGAAAAGCAGAGGAGGCTGCAGAGAAGGATGGGGGTGCAGTGGCAGAGCTGTGTGTATGCAGGAATAGTAGAGGAGGCTGCAGAGAAGGATGGAGGTGCAGTGGCAGAGCTGTGTGTATGCAGGAATAGCAGAGGAGGCAGCAGAGAAGGATGGAGGTGCAGTAACAGAGCTGTGTGTATGCAGGAATAGCAGAGGAGGCTGCAGTGAAGGATGGAGGTGCAGTGACAGAGCTGTGTGTATGCAGGAATAGCAGAGGAGGCTGCAGAGAAGGATTCAGGGCAGTGACAGAGCTGAGTGTACACAGAAATAGCAGATGGGGTTCTATGTATTGACTGTGTGAAGAGACAACCTCCAAGCCTTATTCTCTCCCCATCTGCTCCCCTAATTACTGCTGCACCCTACTGAGTAAAATAGGCTCAACTGTCTACACTCTACCTCCCCTGGCTGCTTAGCAGATGCTTCTTCGTGTTCACCTGGGGTCTGAAGAGGATGATGAAGCACTTGGGCACAAAGATGCAGACCACCAGAGTCCAGCTGGAGGACAGGATGGCAAAGACCTCCATGGCCATGGTGTACTTGCCATGGGCACTGAGGGAGGCCGGGATATAGGACAACCAGACACTGAGGAAGGCCAGCATGCTGAAGGTGATGAACTTGGCCTCGTTGAAACTGTCAGGGAGCCGCCTGGCCAGGAACGCAACAATGAAGCTGACACTGGCCAGGAAGCCAAGATATCCCAGCATGCACCAGAAGGCGAGTGGGGAGCCCTCGTTACACACAAAAATGATTACCCCGGGTTGAGTTTGGATGTCGTGTTCTTGGAAGGGAGGGGAAAGGGCCAACCAAATCACGCACACGCACAGTTGAATGAAAACGCTTGGACCAATGACAAAGTAGGACACTTTTGTCCCTGTCCATTTTCTTAATCTGCTGCCCGGCTTGGTGGCCTTGAAGGCGATGACAACTGTAATAGTTTTGGCCAAGACACAAGAGATACAAAGGGCATAGACCATGCCAAATGTCACCTGTCGCAGAAAACATTTCTCAGGATGCGGGTAGCCAATGAAAGCCAAAGAGCAGAGGAAGCAGAGGGACAGGGACACCAGGAGTAGACAACTGAGGAACCAGTTGTTTGCCCGGACAATGGGCGTTGTCCTGTGGCTGACGAAAACTCCCAGAATGCCAATTGGGATTGTGGAAGAGGAGAGGGCAATGGCTGCTAAGTTGATACCAAGCGGTTCGGTGTAGGAGAAGAACTGTATGGTCTTTGAGATACACCTGTCCTGTAGGAGACTGGGCCACGTGTCCCAGGAACATCTGTGACACTCCACAGCATCTGGAAGGGGACACTGAGGTCATCTTTTGTCAGGAATTGTATGAGTTTTCCTAAAACATCTGTGACCTTCTTACCTGTTTGGTTGGAAATCTCTCCTTGGGGACATGGGACACACTCAAAACAACAGGCAGCTTTTCCTGGTATGGCCATCTTCCTAAACCCCGAGGGACAACTTGGGCTACAGACCGAGAGAGGAACCTATGGGAGATTCAATGGAATTTTGAAGAATTGCCCTGTGTATAAAATAATTTCAACGTTCTTTATACATTGAATGGAGTGGGACATAATGACAAATATTCTGTAATAAATAATCTGATCTGGGATTTCACGAGTTATCTTTGACTTTAAAACTAGGTAAGAATTTAACAATTAAAACTGAAAACATGCTTAAGTCCCATTTCAGTTGTATACCTCATGTGGAGAGATACCTGGGCATAAACACCCCACATGAGATCTGTTAATGATTTGAATAACTCACCTCTGTGGATCTGGGCTAATTCTCACACACACCAACTCTCACACATTCCCTCTCTCTCTTTTACCCTCACCACTCTTTCTCTCGCACTCCCCCCTCTCCCTCACTCTGTATCCCACGCCGTCTAATACTCTATTTCTCTCTCTGTGTTTTCTCTCTGTCTCCCACTGCTTTATCAGCAAGCTGAGTTTGTGGATATAAAAAGGTGGCCTGGATTGAGAAGCCATTAATCCAACCTACTCAATGTATTAGTTCTTAGTATAAGGTTTGCGCAGACATACCTGTGTGTCCCCACTGGCCCAAACAATAGCCGCACTGTCTACTCTCAAGATCTTTCCATCGGGGGCGCTCGAGTCATAACTTCCCACTTTCACCTGCTCCAAGGTGCCTGTGGCGCTCAGATGCCAGTTCACGATATCGTAGAGGGCTGGGGGGTTCCCTTTAGCATCGAAAAACATCTGGGTCCTGTCTTTGGTCTCAAAGTTTACACTCTTAATGTAATGGAGAAGCTGGAAGAAGAAGACGAGGTGAGACATTTAACTAGGAGCAAAGTGACCTAATGACAGGGACGTGTTTAATGGGTTAAAGGGACAGTCTCACATAGGAGCAAAGTGACCTAATGACATGGCCATGTTTAATGGGTTAAAGGGTCCGTCCCACGTAGAGGCAAAGTGACCTAATGACAGGGACGTGCTTAATGGGTTAAAGGTCAGTCCTATGTAGGACCAAAGTGACCACATAAGTAGGGAAAAACATCAGGGACTCATTGGTAAGAGCCATTCTGAGAGGCAAATCATCACATCAAAACTTCATCAACACTCCTACATGTGGGGCATACCTTTATAGTCACACTAAGATAATGTAAGAGGTGGAAACCAGTTTAGCCACCCCAAAACTGGGAAGAAATATTACGTAACCTAATATTATACACGCATGTCATTATTTGTAGTATATCTCATTATGTGCCCCTGTGGACTGGGGTACGTGGGAGAAACCACCCAACATGTCAAAGATCAGACTCGACAGCTGCTGTATACGCAGGAAGCCTGAAGAAGCTTATTTTGCTCACCACGTCCCACATGCCGGGGCACAATGTAAGCCAACGTAGATTCCAGGTCATCGGTGGGACTCCACAATCGCATGGGGGAGGTAATAGAGTCAGAGCGTTATTGCAATAAGAAGCTAATTGGATAAGAGACTAGATACCATGATTCCCCATGGCATAAACAAGCATCTAGATCCCCATTGTTCATCTTGAATGGTGTGACTCCTAGTCATATGCCGGGTGAATGCCCACCAGTGGATCCACGGGGCATTGACCTGGTAGAGTTTTCTTATATGTTGTACCCTTTGTCGAAGGATGGTGGTACACATTGGGAAGGACTCATTGGGACCAGTGAGGCCTATTCATGGTCCCCCTTAGTCAAAACGGCCCATCGATTGCCTTGTCTCTTGGACACACACCAATCCATGGTCAATTCATCTGCAGTGGCAGTGTTGATGTCTCCATGGCAACAGAGGGTGTCACGGAGCGGTCTCGGATATTTTGCTTCTGCCGTGTAGCTGCCGGTGCTTCAACCCCAGGACATTGGGCCGACAGTTCAGTTTGCTGCAGGTAATGTGTCCTTTAACCCTTTTATGCCCTACAACCTGTAACCTTGACCCCTTACCCTTAAAAACCTTAGCCCCTTACCCTAACAACCCTAACTTTAACACGTAATTCTATGGCGAACCGCCTACCTCGCTGAGTCTAGAAGTTCCCCATTCCGTGTACGGAGGAGAATTCGGTGGTCACCTGGGATGCTACGATAAGGTTTCTATGGCAACACAGAGAACCTCACAGGGATCCGAAGCAATGGGGCGTGCCCATTATGTATGATGTCACACAACCAGCCATATTGTGACTCTCACACTGCATGTGGCCGCTGCTGATGACACTGAACTGAGCAGGCACAGGACACGGCAGAGAGATGTATGAGGGGGCTGATGCCTATAACTGTTTGCAAAATATTACCCTCTGTTTTTTTATGTTACAGCAAGTAGTTGGTAATAATGAGAGTGACAAAAGTTCCACAATTATTTTGTGTGGGAACAGACCAGAAGAAGGCATAGGTCCCCAAAACGGTGCCCCCCTTGTTAATAGTTGCCTATAACCCTCTTTTAGGGGGGGTTGAATATACCACTACTCCCTGTGTTCAGCATTATTTCTCTCAATGGAACATTAGGGGGGTAGTAACAATGGAACATTAGGGGTGTAGTAACAATGGAACATTAGGGGTGTAGTAACAATGGAACATTAGGGGTGTAGTAACAATGGAACATTAGGGGTGTAGTAACAATGGAACATTAGGGATGTAGTAACAATTGGACATTAGGAGTGTAGTATCAATGGAACATTAGGGGTGTAGTAACAATGGAACATTAGGTGTGTAGTAACAGTGGAACATTAGGGGTGTAGTAACAATGGAACATTAGGGGTGTAGAAACAATGGGACATTAGGGGTGTAGTAACAATGGATTTCTGGAAATAAACCCTTTGCATAGGCTCTCTTAGCAATGTTTCCATGCATGTTTTACCCGGGGATATGTATTATATACTTTGTCCACCTTTCCGGAGACAAATGGCGCAGACAACAAAGTGTTCACACAGTTGTCGTCTCCTTCTCGGGGTCCCGGGAAGTGTAAGTCTTGCTACATCTGTACCTGTTCTGTACATAAATATCGATTGTGTAAAGTTGTTCTACAGAGAGATTGCAACTTGTTTGATTTACTAATCTATTTCTAATAAGATCTAACATAAGCGGCAACAATTTTGTGTTTTGCGTGTGTTCTTTTTGAGTTCTGGGGACCATACTATTTTCACCTAATAATATTGAGATGTTTAATGGGTTAACGGGTATATCCCAGGTTGGAAAGAAGTGACCTAATGACAGTGACCTCAATAATGAGTTAAAGGGCCAGTCCCATGTAGGAACAAAGTAAATACTTAGCCTTACTTGCCAAGGTCGAAACGATGTGATGTTGGCACAGGCACCATGATGGAATGGTCCACTTCCAAGCTTACAGAGGAGCAGGCTTTGTATGGCCCATGCAAAAACGTAAACTGATTTGTAGACATTGAGACTGATTCTCAGATCTGCTTCAGCCATGGAGCTGTCCAGCTTCTCTCTTCCTGTACATTGTGGAATTGTGGTGTTATCTGTCCAGCCATTAAGATTCTTCTGGTCCCACCACTTACAAGAGAAAGTCTGCTCCCAGAACTCCTGTATCAATGTATCATGTGGTGATTTGGAGGGGTGGAGGGCATGGTAGTACTCAAAGAACCCAGTCATCTGCCCAGAATTGATGGCAAAACCGATGGTGCCCATCAGGACTCTCTGGAACTTCTCCTTGGAAAGGAGAGCAGAGGTTGACCAAGATTCACTGGCCACCCAAATTTTCCCCGTCACGTTCTGCCTCACCAGCTCTTCCACCACCGGCAGAAGTTCGGTGTCAGAAGATAACACCACGACTGCTTTGGCTGTTGACTCCCTGATGATGCGGACAAGGTGGGGAGCGTTCCTGTTGAGTTGGCCGGTCAAGATGTACTCAACAAAGGCCACGCAAGCCCCAACTTTTACTATTTCCTGCTGTACCACCTGAATCCCAAATTGACCGTAGTCATTGTCAGTGGCCAGAAGACCAATCCAAGTCCATCCAAAGTAAGATACGAGCTGGGCCAGACCTTTGGACTGAAACTCGTCACTGGGAATGGTCCGGAAGAAGGATGGGAACAGATTACGGTCACTGAGGAGAGCGCTGGTTGAAAGATAACTGATCTGTCAAAAAATGACAAATGAGAATTACAATAACTTCTACTAAGGAACATTTGACGATGTGAATTCCATAAATCACAGGTAGCATTATGCTTCATTCATTTCTCCCTTTTGGGCACTTTCTCAATTTACATTAAGTATAGTCATTAGGACAAAAGAAATGCTATATATGTAGTATTGGTACCTACTAAACTGTAGTTTACTTTGACGAGGTTAACAGCCTTGAATAATTTTTGATTAAAAGATGCCACTAAGTGGCTCCTCCGTACCCATGAAGAAGAGACCTCCGGGGGATCTGAAACCATTGCCCATGTGCCCTCTTATTTCAAGTCTATTTATAACACACTCGTAGCTCTCTTACCTGGGGGTATCTGTACAGTCCCAACATGTGGGCCATTAGGATGGAGCGTGTGGACCCTGAGTCTCCAATCACACCTGCTAGAGGTGGCCCTTTGTGACACCGGTAATTGGGGATGCTTCCTTGTCCTCCCGACAGCAGCCAGAATGTCCCCTCTACTACCCGTCTCATGGAAACGCAGTTGTCAAATATCTGGAAGCCCAGGGAGATGTTGGGGAGGAGGTAGGGGTTTGAGTTAATCTCTTCAATAGCAAATATCATCGCTCGCATGCCCTGATATCTCTGGAAGTGAAACCTAGGGGGGAGAGGAAATGTCACAGATAGTATGTTAGTGTCATACACACACTCACAGGAGAGGGGCTCCCTCAGCCCGTCAGTGCCACACTGACAGCAACAAAGATGACATAGAATTAAAACTTACGTCTGACATATAAGATCTGCAGGTTTGCTTGTGTAAAGGTTTTCGATGTAGTTTTTGCCCACGTGAATCCCAAAAGTCCCCCCTATAATAACGTCTCCAGCCCCGCTCAGATATTCATTCATGTTTACACCAGACAGATTGCATCCTCGCCCTGACCCCCAGCACATACACACTTCCACAGCTAATGTGTATAACCCCCACATTATAACGGGGAGCAATCTTCCAATTCTGTATAAACAGCAGCTCTGTCTGTGTCTGTGATTCATCTCTAACTCACAGGTAGAGGGGACCCTCAGTCTGTCAGTGTCATACACACAGGGAGAGGGGACCCTCAGTCTGTCACTGTCACAAACACAGGGAGAGGGGCTCCCTCAGTCTGTCACTGTCACACACACAGGGAGAGGGGACCTTCAGTCTGTCAGTGTCACACACACAGGGAGAGGGGCTCCTTCAGTCTGTCAGTGTCACACACACAAGGAGAGGAGCTCCCTCAGTCTGTCAGTGTCACACACACAGGGAGAGAGGCTCCCTCAGTCTGTCAGTGTCACACACACACAGGGAGAGGGGCTCCCTCAGTCTGTCACTGTCACACACACACAGGGAGAGGGGCTCCCTCAGTCTGTCAGTGTCACACACACAGGGAAAGGGGCTCCCTCAGTCTGTCTGTGTCACACACACACAAGAAGAGGAGCTCCCTCAGTCTGTCAGTGTCACACACACAGGGAGAGGGACTCCCTCAGTCTGTCACTGGCACACACACACAGGGAGAGGGGCTCCCTCAGTCTGTCAGTGTCACACACACAGGGAGAGGGGCTCCCTCAGACTGTCAGTGTCACACACACAGGGAGAGGGGCTCCCTCAGTCTGTCTGTGTCACACACACAAAGGGAGAGGGGCTCCTTCAGTCTGTCAGTGTCACAAACACAGGGAGATTGGCTCCCTCAGTCTGTCACAGTCACACACACACAGGGAGAGGGGCTCCCTCAGTCTGTCAGTGTCACACACACAGGGAAAGGGGCTCCCTCAGTCTGTCTGTGTCACACACACACAAGGAGAGGAGCTCCCTCAGTCTGTCAGTGTCACACACACAGGGAGAGGGGCTCCCTCAGTCTGTCTGTGTCACACACACAAAGGTAGAGGGGTTCCCTCAGTCTGTCAGTGTCACACACACAGGGAGAGGGGCTCCATCAGTCTTTAAGTGTCACACACACACAGGAGAGGGTCTCACTCAGTCTGTCATGGTCACACACACATGGAGATGGCTTCCTTTAGTATGTCAGTGTCACACACACAGGGAAAGAGGCTCCCTCTGTCTGTTACACACACAGGAGATGGACTGCCTCAATCTGTTAGTGTTACACACACACAGAAGAGATGCTCCCTCAGTCTGTCAGTGTCACACACACAGGAGAGAGACTCCCTCAGTTTGTCAGAGTCACAGACACAGGGAGAGGTGCTCGCTCAGTCTGTCACGGTCACACACACAGGGAGAGGGGCTCCCTCAGTATGTAAGTGTCAAACACACACAGGGAAAGAGGCTTCCTCTGTCTGTCACACACACAGGAAATGGACTTCCTCAATCTGTCAGTGTCACACACACAAAGGAGAGGGGCTCCCTCAGTCTGTCAGTGTCACACGCAGGGAGAGGGGCTCCCTCAGTCTGTCAGTGTCACACACACAGGGAGAGGGGACCCTCAGTCTGTCAGTGTTACACACACAAAGGAGAGGGGCTCCCTCAGTCTGTCAGTGTCACACACACACAGGGAGAGGGGACCTTCAGTCTGTCAGTGTCACACACACAGGGAGAGGGGCTCCCTCAGTCTGTCAGTGTCACACACCCACAGGGAGAGGGGCTCCCTTAGTCTGTCACTTTCACACACATAGTGATTGAGGCTCCCTCATATTGTCAGTGTAACACACTGTGTCCCATCAGTCTTTCAGTGTCACACAACACACACACACACACACAATGTCCTCTCCGTCTGTCAGTATCACACACACAGTGTCACACACACAGTGTCCCCTCAGTCTGTCAGTGTCACACACACTGTGTCCCCTAGTATATTAGTGTCACACAGACAGGAGATGGACTCTCTGGGTCAGTTTTATAAGTTGTGTAGATGTCCTGGGAATGCAGATATTAATTACATCATCTCTCATTAATTATCTTATCATGGGAATGACAGCACCCTGGGAATCAGTGCTAATCCCAAATATACATCTCTTTATTTTCATGCTAAACCCACAAGGGACAAATGACAGCAGTGTCAGTGTGACGTGCATGGCAATGACAGCAAGCAACATATTGTGTCCTGCTTTGGCAGTGAACAATATGGAGAACCATTATATGTACAAATTATAATAGTTATATTAAGTAATTGTAGGAGTTATAGGGAGTAGTTATATTGTGTGTTACAAGAGGGGGTAACCAGGTCACACAATAAAGGTTTACACCCATCTGGTTACCCCATGGATTATACATGTAATAATATAGTGACCCCTGCTTTTCCTGTTTACATGTTCCCTTTGCCCTAGAAACATGAAACTTCTTAGGTGTTAGTTTTAGGTGGGATATTTGGGTCAAACTGAAATTATTTTGTTTGCAGGAGTTCGGGGGCCAAAGCTACCGGTAGTCCCCTAATTCTCCCCGGCGAGCAGGCTCCATTTGCCGGTACGCGGTTGGAATTACACCGGGGATGCCCAGGGTCCCCCAGACTCCTGGTTTTCGAGCCCAGTTATCCCAGATCCATCTCCCGCACAGATATGGGCCTCCCCAAGAGATATTGTGTATTAACACATCACTTATTATGGTTTGTGCATTTACTATAACTGTCTATTCAGCCAGCTCGGGGCTTATACCAAGGTGCCGGGGAGTCTGGATAGACACCGCAGTTCAAATAGGAGACGGGATGTTGAGAGGTGTCCAGGTGCTAAGTGGCCGGGGCAGGGCGGAGTACTGGGTCAACATGGACACCCTGCTGGGAGTTCCCTCTGGTTTGCTAAACTCAGTGGAGCCTGCCCAGTAGGTGGCAATGGGTTGACTGGGGGAAGTGACAGAATGTCGGTGCATTTCCCATTGGTCAATTCAAATGTCCCGCCCACAGGGCATCCCGAGCCAGCTTGGCACGCCACCTCCTCTGACGTCAGCCATAGGACGAGCCCCTATTCCTACTGGCTGGCGGGGAGGAATTCCCACGCTCTGATTGGTCGCTCCCCCCTTCCTCCAGGCTGAACATAGAACAGCAGAAGGTAAGTAAGGAGAAGCCCCGGTCATAGAACCAGACGGTTCTGTGTCTTGGGCCAGTGATGCATTGGCGGCTTCTCAAAGTTGCTCTGTTACGAATAGCAGAGCAACCGGCTTCGTTTTTGGAGCTAAGAAAGCCCGCCCAGCTGTCAGACCCGGGGTCCAAGTTCTCGTTTTTAGAACGTAGCGTTCGCGGCTAAGGTTTTTAGCCGAAAAGAGGACCAGGAAGCCCGGGTGGATATGCCGGTCAGGGTAATCCTTCGGAAGAAGGCGCCCAGATTTCACCCCCAGCGCCCTAGTAAGTGAGTATATTTCCTGTATCTTTGTATGTCACTGTGTGTGTACGTGAGTTTACCCGAATAAACCTCATTTTATTCCACTACTGGCAGGGCCGTCTTAACCGCATTATAGGCCCACCGGGCAAAGCAGTGTACTGGGCCCTGCCAACTCTCCGCTGCAAGTCATCATTTCTCTCCTTATACTGAGTTAGCGGGAGGCCGGAAAATTAGTGTTAAATTCTGGTCTGTGCATGGATTAGCGTCTGGCCCCTATGCTCGTGGGGCCTCCGGGCAACTGCCCAGAGTGCCCATGCGTTAAGACGGCACGGACTACGATGTAATGCGTAGAGAATGACCCCGGTATAAATTTGTTAAGGGTCCTGGTCCCCCCGTGACATTGTGCACTAGGAGTTATAGTGAGCGATTATAGGGGGCAATGGGAGGAGATTAAGGGAGCGGTTGCATTTAGTAATAGGAGAAGATATACAGTATGGAGCGGTTATATGGGGTAATAGGAGGAGTTATAGGGAGGGGTTATATGGGGTAATAGGATGAGTTATAAGGAGCGGTTATATGGGGTAATATGAGGAGTTATAGGGAGGGGATATATGGGGTAATAGGAGGAGTTATAGGGAGCGTTTATATGGGGTAATAGGAGGAGTTATAAGGAGCGGTTATATGGGGTAATAGGAGGAGTTATAGGGAGGGGTTATATGGGGTAATAGGAGGAGTTATAGGGAGGGGTTATATGGGGTAATAGGAGGAGTTATAGGGAGCGTTTATATGGGGTAATAGGAGGAGTTATAGGGAGCGGTTATATGGGGTAATAGGAGGAGTTATAGGGAGAGGTTATATGGGGCAGTTATAAGGAGAGGTTATGTGGGGCAATAGGAGCAGTTATAGGGAGAGGTTATATGGGGCAATAGGAGCAGTTATAAGGAGAGGTTATGTGGGGCAATAGGAGCAGTTATAGGGAGAGGTATACGAGGCAATAGAAGGAGTTTTGGGAAGTAGTTTTATGGAGTAAGAAGAGGAGTAAAAAGGGATTATATGGAACAATAAGCGGTCATAGGGAGTGTTTATATGGGGCAATAGGAGAAGTTATAAGGAGAGTTTAAATGAGGCAATCGGAGGAATTATAGGTCGAAATTAAATGGGATATGAGGAGTTATATGGAGGGGTTATATGGGGCAATAGAAGGAGTTAATGGGAGTAGTTATATGGGGTAATAGGAGGAGTTATAGGGAGAGGTTATATGGGGGAAAATGAAAAGTTAATGGGAGCGGTTACATGGGGTAATAGGAGGAGGTATTGGGAGTGGTTATATGGAACAATTCGAGGAATTATAGGGTGCGGTAAAAGTTATTTGGAGGTGTTATATGAATCAGTAATAGGAGTTATAGGGAGGGGGTATTTGGGGGGTATTTGGAGAAGCAATTGGAGTTATAGGGAGGAGTTTTATTTGGGTATTTGGTGGAGTTATTGGTGTCAGAGATGCGTACTAGCTTAATAATACTAACCAATGTTTCTGTGGATGCCGGCACACCCAGAGAACTACAGGGGATTAGTAGTGATTGCCCAATGCAGTGTGAGTAACGGCTCGGCAATAAGAGACCACAGTAGGGTTTGTAGCATTGTATAACGTTGTGTGTAAAAGCGCAGAGATAACAGCAGGATGCCGAGAGTTACTGCTAAAATATCACTGATAATCCTTACACTGTATACATTGTATACACACTGACCGCTCCTTATCTGTCCGGGTATCCTCTCTCTAAGCTGGATCATGTTGCAGCATCTTTCCTGTGCCATTACACGGCTAAAGGATCTGGGATCCCATCAATCAGGTTAGGGCTCATTATCGTGGGAATTTTAATGTATATGTAATAATAGAGTGTCAGCTCTTTCATCACCCTCCTGTAAATATGATGACTAAGCGGAGTGAGCAGAACTATTTGTGGAAGAGACAAAAGTGGCAGGAAATGGGCCGTCCCGTCACGCATTGGCCGTGACGTTTGGCTCGTGGGCCGAGAACAGAAAGCAGAAGTTGTAGGACCTCCTTATCTCTCGCCTTCACTCACCAGTGAGATATGGACATCCCCAAACTCCTTCTCCTGTTCTGGTCTTTCCAAGGTAAGTCTTTCTCTCTGTCCCCCTCTCACACTCCCTCTCTCCCCCTCTCACACTCCCTCACTTCCCCTTCTCTTCTTCCTTCCCTTCCTGGTCTATATTTTTATTCTCTCTCTCTCCCAACCTTTCTCTCTCTATATATTTTTCCCAACCTTTCTCTTTCTATATATTTGTCCCAACCTTTCTCTCTCTAGATATATATTTTTCCCAACCTTTCTCCCTTTCTCTCTCCCTTTCTCTCTCTCACTCTCTCTCTCTCTCTCTCTCTCTCTCTCTCTCTCTCTCTCTCTCTCTCTCTCTCTCTCTCTCTCTCTCTCTCTCTCTCTTCCCACATTCTGGGCGTTGAGGGGCAATGTGCTTCTATGATGCCTCCACACTATTTGATTTATCTGACAGGTCTCCCTGCCTCCCAGCTCTGTTGACTATCCACAATCTCACTGTCTCCCATCCTCTTGTCTGCTCCTTAAATCTTTCTCCTATCTTCTCACCAACCTCGGTATTACTGCACCTACAAACATCTCCTCCTTCCACACATTTCTCCTCCTCACCTTAAAGGCTCTACACCAGTCTGCTCCTCACTACATCTCAGCTCGTCCCACCCACAGTGTAGACCAAGCCCACTCTTAAGACAACCTAAAAAACCACTTTCTGATGGAATCTGAACCTTATTAACACCTCCCCTCACCAGCAGAGGTACTTACCAACTCTCAAGGCCAGACTCTTCTATCCACTGCACTTACTCTCCCCTACTGTCCACGTAAGTCTCCCAAAATCTTGCGATTTAAATACTTAAACACATAGGTGCAAGGTGAAACTCCCCAGGGTTTTGTTCCAAAATTGCCTGGCTACATATCCACGGTGTCATCATTTAATGGCAGATCTCCGTGATTCGGGTGGGATTCCTCGGATCGCTCTTTGATGACTCTGGGGGGTCATAGAGACCTACAAATTCAAATAAAGTCCAAAATAATGGCAATATAAAAAATTATCCAAATATTATCAATTAAACTGAAGACAAAGTAAAAAAAATACGCCCCCTCTCCCCCCATTGGTGTTTTGATATGTATCCTAATAATATTTATAGGTGTAAAATACTACATGTAATCAATTCCTGACTCGTAATTCAGTTATCACTCCGGTGAATAAATATATTTTAGTTTCAAGTTAGCAATAATAAGCATATACTGTATTGTCCGGTGGTTCTGCCACTGAGGTTTGCAGTTGCTGTTACAGGGATAAACCCACATCTCTGCAACTGAAATACACACGAACAAGGTCTAATAAAAGGGTTAAGTGGTTTTACTTCTTAAAAAAACATACAACCCTCATCCTGTGCTAGCTTCCTCTTTCACATGCAGACCTAGTGAGGGTTTCAGTGAGATTTTTGCCATTTGACCACTTCTCGACTTAAGATGCTTTCACTGTGGGTATCGTGTTGAAGGCACTAGCCTCCCCAAATACAATTATTATCACACACTCCCAAATATAATTACTATCCCCAAACTACAATTGCCACCACCACCCCCCCAATACCATTACCACCTACCTTAGACCGCTGCAACCAGTTTCCGCCTCTCCGCAGCTGCTGCCTGCTTCTTCCCTCTCCGTTCTCTCTCTCTCTCTCCCACCGGTGGAAGCTGGGCCTGACTTGCGGTTGCACCCAGTTTCCGCCTCTCCGCAGCTGCTGCCTGCTTCTTCCCTCTCCGTTCTCTCTCTCTCCCGCCGGTGGAAGCTGGGTCTGACTTGCGGCTGCAACCAGTTTACGCCTCACCGCAGCTGCTGCCTGCTTCTTCCCTCTCCGTTCTCTCTCTCTCCCGCCGGTGGAAGCTGGGAATGACTTGCGGCTGCACCCAGTTTCCGCCTCTCCGCAGCTGCTGCCTGCTTCTTCCCTCTCCGTTCTCTCTCTCTCTCTCCCACCGGTGGAAGCTGGGCCTGACTTGCGGTTGCACCCAGTTTCCGCCTCTCCGCAGCTGCTGCCTGCGTCTTCCCTCTCCGTTCTCTCTCTCTCCCGCCGGTGGAAGCTGGGTCTGACTTGCGGCTGCAACCAGTTTACGCCTCACCGCAGCTGCTGCCTGCTTCTTCCCTCTCCGTTCTCTCTCTCTCCCGCCGGTGGAAGCTGGGAATGACTTGCGGCTGCACCCAGTTTCCGCCTCTCCGCAGCTGCTGCCAGCTTCTTCCCTCTCCGTTCTCTCTCTCTCTCTCCCACCGGTGGAAGCTGGGCCTGACTTGCGGTTGCACCCAGTTTCCGCCTCTCCGCAGCTGCTGCCTGCTTCTTCCCTCTCCGTCCTCTCTCTCTCCCGCCGGTGGAAGCTGGGAATGACTTGCAGCTGCACCCAGTTTCCGCCTCACCGCAGCTGCTGCCTGCTTCTTCCCTCTCCGTTCTCTCTCTCTCCCGCCGGTGGAAGCTGGGAATGACTTGCGGCTGCACCCAGTTTCTGCCTCTCCGCAGCTGCTGCCTGCTTCTTCCCTCTCCGTTCTCTCTCTCTCCCGCCGGTGGAAGCTGGGAATGACTTGCGGCTGCACCCAGTTTCCGCCTCTCCGCAGCTGCTGCCTGCTTCTTCCCTCTCCGTTCTCTCTCTCCCACCGGTGGAAGCTGGGAATGACTTGCGGCTGCACCCAGTTTCCGCCTCCCCGCAGCTGCTGCCTGCTTCTTCCCTCTCCGTTCTCTCTCTCCCGCCGGTGGAAGCTGGGAATGACTTGCGGCTGCACCCAGTTTCTGCCTCTCCGCAGCTGCTGCCTGCTTCTTCCCTCTCCGCTCTCTCTCTCTCCCGCCGGTGGAAGCTGGGAATGACTTGCGGCTGCACCCAGTTTCCGCCTCTCCGCAGCTGCTGCCTGCTTCTTCCCTCTCCGTCCTCTCTCTCTCCCGCCGGTGGAAGCTGGGAATGACTTGCGGCTGCATCCAGTTTCCGCCTCTCCGCAGCTGCTGCCTGCTTCTTCCCTCTCCGTCCTCTCTCCCGCCGGTGGAAGCTGGGAATGACTTGCGGCTGCACCCAGTTTCCGCCTCTCCGCAGCTGCTGCCTGCTTCTTCCCTCTCCGTTCTCTCTCTCCCGCCGGTGGAAGCTGGGAATGACTTGCGGCTGCACCCAGTTTCCGCCTCTCCGCAGCTGCTGCCTGCTTCTTCCCTCTCCGTTCTCTCTCTCTCCCGCCGGTGGAAGCTGGGAATGACTTGCGGCTGCACCCAGTTTCCGCCTCTCCGCAGCTGCTGCCTGCTTCTTCCCTCTCCGTTCTCTCTCTCTCTCTCTCCCGCCGGTGGAAGCTGGGAATGACTTGCGGCTGCACCCAGTTTCCGCCTCTCCGCAGCTGCTGCCTGCTTCTTCCCTCTCCGTTCTCTCTCTCTCCCGCCGGTGGAAGCTGGGAATGACTTGCGGATGCACCCAGTTTCTGCCTCTCCACAGCTGCTGCCTGCTTCTTCCCTCTCCGTTCTCTCTCTCCCGCCGGTGGAAGCTGGGAATGACTTGCGGATGCACCCAGTTTCCGCCTCTCCGCAGCTGCTGCCTGCTTCTTCCCTCTCCGTTCTCTCTCTCTCCCGCCGGTGGAAGCTGGGAATGACTTGCGGCTGCACCCAGTTTCCGCCTCTCCGCAGCTGCTGCCTGCTTCTTCCCTCTCCGTTCTCTCTCTCTCCCGCCGGTGGAAGCTGGGAATGACTTGCGGCTGCACCCAGTTTCCGCCTCTCCGCAGCTGCTGCCTGCTTCTTCCCTCTCCGTCCTCTCTCTCTCCCGCCGGTGGAAGCTGGGAATGACTTGCGGCTGCACCCAGTTTCCGCCTCTCCGCAGCTGCTGCCTGCTTCTTCCCTCTCCGTTCTCTCTCTCTCCCGCCGGTGGAAGCTGGGAATGACTTGCGGCTGCACCCAGTTTCCGCCTCTCCGCAGCTGCTGCCTGCTTCTTCCCTCTCCGTTCTCTCTCTCTCCCGCCGGTGGAAGCTGGGAATGACTTGCAGCTGCACCCAGTTTCCGCCTCTCCGCAGCTGCTGCCTGCTTCTTCCCTCTCCGTTCTCTCTCTCTCCCGCCGGTGGAAGCTGGGAATGACTTGCGGCTGCACCCAGTTTCCGCCTCTCCGCAGCTGCTGCCTGCTTCTTCCCTCTCCGTTCTCTCTCTCCCGCCGGTGGAAGCTGGGAATGACTTGCGGGTGCATCCAGTTTCCGCCTCTCCGCAGCTGCTGCCTGCTTCTTCCCTCTCCATTCTCTCTCTCTCCCGCCGGTGGAAGCTGGGAATGACTTGCGGCTGCACCCAGTTTCTGCCTCTCCGCAGCTGCTGCCTGCTTCTTCCCTCTCTGTCCTCTCTCTCTCCCGCCGGTGGAAGCTGGGAATGACTTGCGGCTGCACCCAGTTTCCGCCTCTCCGCAGCTGCTGCCTGCTTCTTCCCTCTCCGTCCTCTCTCTCTCCCGCCGGTGGAAGCTGGGAATGACTTGCAGGTGCATCCAGTTTCCGCCTCTCCGCAGCTGCTGCCTGCTTCTTCCCTCTCCGTTCTCTCTCTCTCCCGCCGGTGGAAGCTGGGAATGACTTGCGGCTGCACCCAGTTTCCGCCTCTCCGCAGCTGCTGCCTGCTTCTTCCCTCTCCGTTCTCTCTCTCCCACCGGTGGAAGCTGGGAATGACTTGCGGCTGCAACCAGTTTACGCCTCTCCGCAGCTGCTGCCAGCTTCTTCCCTCTCCGTTCTCTCTCTCTCTCCTGCCGGTGGAAGCTGGGAATGACTTGCGGCTGCAACCAGTTTACGCCTCTCCGCAGCTGCCGCCTGCTTCTTCCCTCTCCGTTCTCTCTCTCTCCCGCCGGTGGAAGCTGGGAATGACTTGCGGCTGCACCCAGTTTCCGCCTCTCCGCAGCTGCTGCCTGCTTCTTCCCTCTCCGTTCTCTCTCTCTCCCGCCGGTGGAAGCTGGGAATGACTTGCGGCTGCACCCAGTTTCCGCCTCTCCGCAGCTGCTGCCTGCTTCTTCCCTCTCCGTTCTCTCTCTTTCCCGCCGGTGGAAGCTGGGAATGACTTGCGGCTGCACCCAGTTTCCGCCTCTCCGCAGCTGCTGCCTGCTTCTTCCCTCTCCGTTCTCTCTCTCTCTCGCCGGTGGAAGCTGGGAATGACTTGCGGCTGTACCCAGTTTCCGCCTCTCCGCAGCTGCTGCCTGCTTCTTCCCTCTCCGTTCTCTCTCTCTCCCGGCGGTGGAAGCTGGGAATGACTTGCGGCTGTACCCAGTTTCCGCCTCTCCGCAGCTGCTGCCTGCTTCTTCCCTCTCCGTTCTCTCTCTCTCCCGCCGGTGGAAGCTGGGAATGACTTGCGGCTGCACCCAGTTTCCGCCTCTCCACAGCTGCTGCCTGCTTCTTCCCTCTCCGTTCTCTCTCTCTCCCGCCGGTGGAAGCTGGGAATGACTTGCGGCTGCACCCAGTTTCCGCCTCTCCGCAGCTGCTGCCTGCTTCTTCCCTCTCCGTTCTCTCTCTCTCCCGCCGGTGGAAGCTGGGAATGACTTGCGGCTGCACCCAGTTTCCGCCTCTCCGCAGCTGCTGCCTGCTTCTTCCCTCTCCGTTCTCTCTCTCTCTCTCTCCCGCCGGTGGAAGCTGGGAATGACTTGCGGATGCACCCAGTTTCCGCCTCTCCGCAGCTGCTGCCTGCTTCTTCCCTCTCCGTCCTCTCTCTCTCCCGCCGGTGGAAGCTGGGAATGACTTGCGGCTGCACCCAGTTTCCGCCTCTCCACAGCTGCTGCCTGCTTCTTCCCTCTCCGTTCTCTCTCTCTCCCGCCGGTGGAAGCTGGGAATGACTTGCGGATGCACCCAGTTTCCGCCTCTCCACAGCTGCTGCCTGCTTCTTCCCTCTCCGTTCTCTCTCTCTCCCGCCGGTGGAAGCTGGGAATGACTTGCGGCTGCACCCAGTTTCCGCCTCTCCGCAGCTGCTGCCTGCTTCTTCCCTCTCCGCTCTCTCTCTCTCCCGCCGGTGGAAGCTGGGAATGACTTGCGGCTGCACCCAGTTTCCGCCTCTCCGCAGCTGCTGCCTGCTTCTTCCCTCTCCGCTCTCTCTCTCTCCCGCCGGTGGAAGCTGGGCCTGACTTGCGGTTGCACCCAGTTTCCGCCTCTCCGCAGCTGCTGCCTGCTTCTTCCCTCTCCGTTCTCTCTCTCTCCCATGGCGGTGGAAGCTGGGCCTGACATTTATTTATTTATAAAAATATTATTACCAGGAAGTAATACATTGAGAGTTACCTCTCGTTTTCAAGCATGTCCTGGGCACAGAGTTAAGACAAATAATACATGGTTACAAATACAGTTACATGAATGAACAGGGTATACATTATATACAAGACATTGCGTGCACAGTTAGAGATAATATATATTATAGGCGTATGTAACAGTTACAGACCAGATTAAAATGTGAGACAGCCTTAGATTTGAAAGAACTTAAGCTGGTGGTGGATGTGAGAGTCTCCGGTAGGTTGTTCCAGTTTTGGGGTGCACGGTAAGAGAAGGAGGAACGTCCGGATACTTTGTTGAGCCTTGGGACCATGAACAGTCAATTGGAGTCAGATCTCAGGTGACATGCGGGTGCACCCAATTTCCGCCTCTCCGCAGCTGCTGCCTGCTTCTTCCCTCTCTCCCGCCGGTGGAAGCTGGGCCTGACTTGCGGGTGCACGCAGTTTCTGGCGCACAACGGAGAGCCCAGGTGCATTATTATTATTTTTTTAACATATATAGGTGTAGAAAACCTAATGTTACCAATTCCTAACTGTTAATTCAGTTATCACCCCCAGCGAATGAATATACTTTCATTTCTGGAAAAAGACAGGAAAATGAAGTATACAAATTTCCCTTGGGTTATGCTATCGAGGTTTCAATTGTTGTTTAAAGGAACAAAGAAAGGGTTAAATAGTTTTATTTCCTAAAAAACCCTCCTCCCACGCCGGCTTCCTCTATCACACACCGTGAGGCCGCCAGTAACAGCTTGACCAGCTGACCACTTCCCTACTTATGCACGCTCACTCTGGGTATGATGGTAAATGGCACTAGCCTTTGAAGTGGGAGAGATTGCCCAATGCAGTATGAGCAAAGGCTTGGTGATAAAAGGCCACAGTAGGGGTTTGTAGCATGGTAGAAGTTTTCTATATAAAAGCACAGAGATAACAGCAGGATGGTGAGAGAGTTACTTCTCTGTAACCACGGCAGGGAGGCACATGTCCTTTATAAGGTGCATGCAGACTGGCCTCTCCCCCTCATCTATTGCAAGACTTCCAGCTGGTGACTTATTTCTGGGATTTTCTCCTGAAGAGGGAGCGTCCCCGTTCTAAGGTCATTATGATGTGTTACCTGGTCGTGCTGCTTTGCTTCCTGTGAGCTGCCCTTGTACCTTGGCATCGGGTTTCTCATCACGTTGTTTTAACATCACTCATCTGCAGAGGGGTCGGGATCATTGGAATTTAGTGTCAGCTCTTTGTCAGGTGCGATGTTCTGCAACAGGCGATTTACAGAGCAGCATATACTGAAACGCTGACTCATACACTCTCACGCTCTCTATCACTCTCTCACTCACTCTCACTCTCTCACACTCTCTCTCACACTCTTTCACACTCTTTCACACTCACTCTCTCACTCACTCTCTCACTCACTCTCTCACTCTCTCACACTCTCTCTCACACTCTCTCACACTCTCTCACACTCTTTCACACTCACTCTCACACTCACTCTCTCTCTCTCTCTCTCTCTCCTTTTCCTCTCACTCTCTCTCACACTCTCTCACACTCTCTCACACTCTCTCACACTCTCTCACACTCTTTCACACTCTTTCACACTCACACTCTCACACTCACTCTCTCTCTCTCGCTCTCTCTCCCTTTCCTCTCTCACGCTCTCTCTCACTCTCTCACTCACTCTCTCACTCAATCTCACACTCTCTCACTTACACTCTCTCACTCTCTCTCTACACTCTATCTCTACATTCTCTCTCTACACTCTCTCTCTCACTCTCTCTCTCACTCTCTCTCACACTCTCTCACTCTCTCACTCACTCTCTCCTCTCTCTCTCCTCTCTCTCTCTTTCTCTCTCTCTCTCTCTCTCTCGCTCTCTTACTCTCTCTCTTACTCTCTCTCTTACTGTTTCTCTCTCTTATTCTCTCTCTTACTGTTTCTCTCTCACACTCTCTCACACTCTCTCACACTCACACTCACACTCTCTCACACTAACACTCTCACACTCCCACTCTCTCACACTCACACTCTATCTCTCTCTCACACTCACATGCACACTCTCACACACTCCCACTCACACACTCTCAACACACACACAAACTTACACTCTCTCACACTCACGCACTGCAACAGATGAATAGAAGAGCAGCAAATACGGAAACACACACACATAGACACACACACACACACACACACACACAGTGACACACAACGTAGACACACACACAGACACACACACAGACACACACACACAGACAGACACACACACAGACAAACACACACACACAGACACACACACAGACACACACATACACACAGTGACACACACACGTAGACACACACACACACACACACACACACATAGACACACACACAGACACACACACAGACACACACACACACACACACACACACACACAAAATAAGTAGTCAAACCTAAAAAATGGTCTGAAATTCAAGAACAAATCTAAGTTTCAAGAACAAGTTTCTGATCTAGAACATGTAGCTCATATTTTTAAAACAAGTAATCTGAACAGAAGGTGGCTTGTATTTATAGAGCAAGTAGTCTGAACTAGAAAATGTGACTTTCTAGAACAAGTAGCCTGGATTACAGAAGGTAGCATATGATTCTAGAACAAGTAGCCTGGTTTACAGAAGGTAGCATATGATTCTAGAACAAGTAGCCTGGTTTACAGAAGATGACCTGTGTTTAAAGAACAAGTAGCCTGGATTACAGAAGATGACCTGTGTTTAAAGAACAAGTAGCCTGGATTACAGAAGATGACCTGTGTTTAAAGAACAAGTAGCCTGGATTACAGAAGATGACCTGTGTTTAAAGAACATGTAGCCTGGTGGCCTGCGTTTCTAGAACAAGTTGCCTGGTTTACAGATGTGACCTGTGATTCTAGAACGAGTAGCCTGGTTTATAGAAGGTGACCTGTGTTTCTAGAACGAGTAGCCTGGTTTATAGAAGGTGACCTGTGTTTCTAGAACGAGTAGCCTGGTTAATAGAAGGTGACCTGTGTTTCTAGAACGAGTAGCCTGGTTTATAGAAGGTGACCTGTGTTTCTAGAACGAGTAGCCTGGTTAATAGAAGGTGACCTGTGTTTCTAGAATGAGTGGCTTACATGAGAAAAGGTGTCCAAAGAAAATCCTTACTTCACAAAGTGCATAAACTATGTATGACAAATTACCCTCCCCAATCTCCAAGATCAAAGTACTCCGTTACTAAAGTACTCAGCTGGGAGGCAAAGAAATATAAACAAACAGCTTTTTTGGTATCCTCTAAGATCCAGTGATTAATAATAATAATAATAATAATAATAATAATAATAATAATAATAATAATAAACTTGGGAATGGGGTCATGTTTAGATGTACAAAGTCCCGGCCGGGAGGTGTAATCACGCAGCAGAATATAGTATCTCAGGCATATGGCAGTGACGACCAGTTACACAGGGGGGATATACTGTATGGGACCTGATTAAACGTCTCACACACAGCTGTAGCCAGCGGGATAAACATTAATAACGGGTACTAACTGCAGACAGGGCTGTCCTGTTACATATTACTCACGTGTAGTTACCGTGTAACTGGCGGCCCCTGCTACATGCCGACAATATAATCCTGTGCGGCTTCATCTGCTCCAGAACCGGCACCTGAGCTAGAAAAGTCTGGCTGTGCTTCTAGATAAGTATCCTGAATTAGAAAAAAAGGAAGGTGGCCTTCATTTCTAGAAGCAGTGGTCTGATCTAGAAACGGTTACCCGTGTGTATGGCAGAAGCAACCTGAAGTGACAACGTGACCTGTGCTTCTGGAACAATTGACCTCAACTAGAAAAGCTGGCCTGTATTTCTAGAAGGAGAATCCTGAACTAAAACAAAGTTACTTGTCGTTCTAGAACAAGTAGAAAAAAAATTGCTGTCATGTGCTCCAAGGAAGGGTAATAATACTCAAGTTCCACACAAATGAAAATATAGATATATTCACAGTAAGAATGCAGGAACTAGAAAACAAAAATGATTTTGTTAAGGATCCAATACATTATTTTATATTTTGCTGTTGCTCCGTATTTTCTTCTTTCCTTGTATTCTAGACCAAGTAGCCTTAATAACCAAAAAAAGGGACCTCTATTCCCTTTACATTCATTCAGGCTACTCAGTCTTGGAGTCGGAGACACCTCTTGCAGGCCGGACCTACACAAGGTGTTTGAGACGGCAAGAATGAGAACCCTGCATTAATTTAATGGGAAGAGTATGTTTTTCCAGAAAAAGTAGTCTGAACTAGCAAGGGTGACTTATTTTTCTAGAACATGTAGACTGGATTAGAAAAAAGTGGCCTTTATTGAGTAAAAAGAAGAATAAATATTTATAGGAACACATTTGCTGTGACTCCTTGTCACCTGTAATTATAATTAGTGTTTGACGTGAAGTATAAGTATATTATTATTATTATTATTATTATTATTATTACTAGATCTTATTGGTTACAAATACCAGTTATATTAAAAAAAACATATATTTTATTACCCATCACATTATTACATTAGTAAGGAGGTTCTAGAAGTAAATGGGCTCTAGAAGAAGTAGCCGGAGTTAGAAAAGGTGGCTTAGGTTTCTGGAATGGGCCGGAACTAATAAAACAAAAATAAAGTGGTTGTTAAATCAAGAACAGGTTGCCAGATCTAGAAAAGGTTACTTGTGTTTATAGAACAATTGAGCTAAACTAGAAAAGGGGGTCTGTATTTCTGTAAGTAGCCTGAACTAAAACAGGTGACTTGTATTTCTAGAAAAAACATCTTGAATTACAAAAAAATGATCTATGTTTCTAGAATAAGCCTGAACTAGAAAAGGGGCCATTATATAGTTAATAGAAGAATAAATATTTAAAGGAACACATTTTCTGTGACTCCTTGTCACCAGTAATAATAATTTGTGTTTGACGTGAAGTATAAGTCTGTGTGATAAATGTCATCTCTTCTGTTACCAAGAGATGGAAAAGAGATGATGACGAGGTGACATCTGTCTCTCTGCAGGAGGAATCCAGAGCAACTCGGATACTTCTTACTGTGCCGACCAGTTAGAGACACTCAGGGTGGAGGAGGGAGGTTCTGTCACCATCCCATGTAGGTTCAGCTTCCCAAAGGACTGGGACGAGTCCACAGAGGTGAGAGTGTATTGGAGGGAGGCTCAAGCCATCCCCTGTGGGCAAGGTAAATTCATTCACAATCACACGGAAAACTGGACAGATGCAAATTACAAAGGGAGGATCTTCGTGGTGGGAAACCCAAAGGAATCAAAGACAGCATCTATCAGAATCCAGTGGCTGAAGGAGACAGATGGTCCTATCTTCTGCTGCCGTGTGGAAATAAGAAACCCCAATAAACAGGGGGGAAAAGTGAACGGCTGGCAAAACCGTCACGGGACCTTCCTGATGTTTCCAGGTAAGGATCCTATACCCATCAATGTAACACCCGCTCCTACTCATGTGGTTTCAAAATACTAGACAGAGACGCCATTCATGTCTCTTTAGATACCCAACCACTGCCCACCCCAGCTATATTATCACCCTCTGTCCCCCTCTCCCTATTGCAAAGGGAGTGGAGATGTTGTAGACATGGATAGTAGCTTCTACCCGCTCCTCTCCTGGGCTTATCTCTCGTTCCCAGTGTAAGAAGAGGAGAGGGACAGTATTCACCATCGACATTAGGCAGCTGGCCGGAGTGGGGAGAAACTCCTACAGTATTAATATATATATATATATAGATATACATATGTGTGTGTGTAGTGTGCAGCACATTTGAGGTCTTATGGGCCACACATGTGGTCTTTGAAGTATATATTGTGCTGCTTATCACTGATTTAATCATTTTGAAAAATGAAAGAAACCTTTTCTCTTCTCTTTAGAAACCATTAAACAATTATTAAACTCCTTCTTCTAGTGCTCGGAATTGAACATTGTCAGACAGGAAGAGCCATATCTCCAAATGTCACTGCGTCACCCAGCAGTAAAGGCAATACGTTGGTCCATAGGTTCCCTCTCTGTGACACTGTGACATTCTGTGATACAAATGTTGGTTTATACTCAGGTCCTTCACTCTGTGTCACTGTGTCACCCTCTGGTGGGAGGTATGGACTGAATTGCCATAGATACATACATACTTACATACATACATACATACATACATAGATACATACATACATACATACATACATACATACATACATACATACATACATACATTGCTCCCTCCTATCTGTGTCACTGACTGAATTGTTTCACCTCTGCCTTCTCTCAGGCTAAACAAACTTACTTTTCTTCATTATTCAACACGCACAAATCTAACCCACGCCGACTCTTCTCTGTCTTTGTCTCTCTACTTAGACCACCCTCGGCTGCCTGTTCTTCTTCTTCTTCCATCTCACCTCAGGACTTTGCTGACTATTTTAAGGAAAAGGTGGAATACATATGTCAGAACATCCCCTCTGTTGCCTCCTCCTATCCTACACCTCTTCCCAACTCTCCTCTTGCCTTCTTTGACTCTTTTTCCACTGTCTCAGAGGAGGACGTGTCACTACTGATCTCCTCTTCTCCCTCTACCACTTGCTCTCTTGACCCCATTCCCTCCCATCTCCTAAAACCTCTTGGTGATTACAATTTTCTCATATTACTTGACCTCTCTGCAGCATTTGACACTGTGGACCACCCTCTTCTCCTTCACATTCTCCATACTCTTGGTATTCATATCTTCTCTTACCTTTCCCATCGTACTTTCAGCATCTCTTCGTCTATCGATCTCTCTGTGGGGGTACCCCAGGACTTTGTCCTGGGACCTCTTCTCTTTTCTCTGTACACACTCTCTCTAGGTAAACTAATCACATTTCAATGGTTTAAATATCACCTCTATGCTAACGACACATAAATTTACTTTTCAATCCCTGACCTTACACCTGCTGTATAGACCAAAGTTTCTGAATGTCTCTCTGTGATATTATCCTGAATGGCCCTCCGCCGACTTAAACTTAACATGACAAAAACAGAGCTCCTCATACTTCCTCCCAAACCTGGCCTAACTACCTCCTTCCACATTACTGTTGGAAGTACGATCATTCACCCAGTAGCCCAAGAACGCTGCCTACGGGTCACACTCGACTCCTCTCTCACATTCTCCTCTCACATTCAAAACATCTCTAAAACCTGTCGCTTTTTCCTCCGCAATATTACAAAGATTCGCCCTTTGCTCTGTTACTCGACTGCTAAAACTCTGACACAGACCCTCATTCTCTCCCGTCTTGATTACTGTAACCTCCTGCTGTCCGGCCTTCCTGCCTCTCACCTGTCTCCCCTACAATCTATCCTAAACGCTGCTGCCAGAATCATTCTACTATTTCCTAAATCTGTCTCAGCGTCTTCCCTCCTGAAATCACTCTCCTGTCTTCCGATCAAATCCCGCATCTCGCACTCAATTCTCCTCCTCACTTTTAAAGCTTTACACTCTTCTGCTCCTCCTTACATCTCAGCACTAATTTCTCGCTATGCACCATCCCGATTCTTGCGTTCTGCTCAAGGATGTCTTCTCTACCCCCTTGGTATCTAAAGCCCTCTCCCGCCTTAAACCTTTCTCACTGACTGCCCCACACCTCTGGAATGCCCTTCCCCTCAACACCCGACTAGCACCCCCTCTATCCACCTTTAAGACCCACCTTAAGACACACTTGCTTAAAGAAGCATATGAGTAGCACAGCTGCTAATACTGGACACATGATACATAAAGCTTGGTCCCCTGCAGAAGCACTTACCAGAATGCCCTCCTACTGTCTCTGTACGTTCTTCCTACCTACCAATTAGATTGTAAGCTCTTTGGAGCAGGAACTCCTCTTCCAAAATGTTAGTTTTATGTTAATGTTAGCACTTATTTCCATGACCTGTTATTTGTATTATTTGTTATTTATATGATTGTCAAGTGTATTACTGCTGTGACGCGCTATGTACATTAATGGCGCTATATAAATAAAGACATACATACATAGCTCCCTTCTGTCTGTGTTCCTTTGTCACCCTGCGGGGGGAAGGACAGACTAAAAGCTCCCTTCTGTCTGTGTTACTGTGTCACCCCTGCGGGGGAGGGACAGACTCATAGCTCCCTTCTGTCTGTGTCACTGTGTCACCCTGCAGGGGAGGGACAGACTCATAGCTCCCTTCTGTCTGTGTCACTGTGTTACCCTGTGGGGGGAAACGACAGACTCATAGCTCCCTTCTGTCTGTGTCAATGTGTCACCCTGCGGGGGGAGGGACAGATTCATAGCTCCTTTCTGTCTGTGTCACTGTGTCACCCTGTAGGGGGAGTGACAGACTCATAGCTCCCTTTTTTCAGTGTCACCCTATAGGGGGAGGGACAGCCTCATAGTTCCGTTCTGTCTGTGTCACTGTCACTGTGTCACTATCTCACGGTGTGTGTGTGTGTGGGGGGGGGGGTGTGGGGGGAGTGGAGGAGGACACAGACTGGATTTCCCAGAGCTCCCTCCTATCAGTGTCACTGACATTGTGACCGTGCAGTGGAGGGAACAGATTGGTTCATATCTCCCTTCTGTCTGTGTCACTTTCTGCCTCTCTCCTCTCTGTAGGACACAGTCGGGGTTATATAGAGCAGTTGGATGCAGTTTCTGCTCTCCACGGAGAAAACATCACCATCCCCTGTCATGTCCGTTACCCACCGGGGACAGGTGGTGGTTCAATCAGCAAAGTAACCTGGACAGTGGGATCAAGGGATCTCTGTAATGAGAATACTGAACTTTTATCAATTAATAACAGATATAACTCTTGGGTCAGTTCTCCTGAAGATGCCTCTCTGCACATACAGAAAGTTCTACCATATGAACGGAAGAGGTATTGCTGTAGAGTGGAAACCAATAACGGGAAATTCAGCAGTGAACATGGCACGGAGTTGGTGGTTGGAGGTAAGGAACTCTATGATGTCTGGTCCTTAGGTTTATCAAGTCACAGATGCCAGGATCTGAATCCCTGTCCCAACACAAGAACTCTACTGTCCTAGAGGAACCTGGCTTAGAATCCATACTATCCCCTATGACCAACCAGTCCTAGGGGTGCCAGGCTCAAAATAAAAATATACCTGGAGGTGTCATGGAACAATGGTCCTCGGCCTACTCAGTTGTCACAGGGATCCCACAAAGCCACCAACACCCAACACTTTAAAATTAAAATCCCCCTGGTGAATAGCTTCATGTAGTCAACAATCAGTCTTGGAAAAGAGTTATTAAACTAATAGCTAATAGTGGGAGGTACAGTACACACATTATTAATATACAGACATCAGCAGCACAATAAAGGGGAAGGTAGACAATAGAACGTAACACTTACAATGAAAGTCGACTCACAAAGCTTGGGGTCTCCAGGCCGGGGTGAGAGGTCTGTGGGACAGAGAGGCGTCCTTGGCGCAGGGGTGTGGGTGCAGGGGTGAGATGTCTGTGGGGACAGAGAGGAGTCCTTGGTGCAGGGGTGTGGGTGCAGGGGTGAGAGGTCTGTGGGGACAGAGAGGCTTCCTTGGTGCAGGGGTGATAGGACTGTGGGGACAGAGAGGCTTCCTTGGAGCAGGAGTGTGGCTGCGGGTCCAGAGGGTCAGTCAGGGGGTCCCCAAGGTGAGACATATGATAGCTGAAGGGTATTCCCCAAACACACCTGCTGCTGCGCCCCAGGGGACAGGTAGTTACAAAACCTGTCTCACCCTAATCCCAACCATGGGGGAATGTGGAGGGAACGATCAGAGGGATTTGGTGAAACGTTGGGACTAATGGAGAAGAGATGTTTCCAGGTTCAGCCTCCTGCCCCATTCTGGCCAGTCTGGGACATGGTCATTATTCCAACTTACAGCCAATGGGAAGGCTGCGTTGCGGCGGACCTCCTAATAAATTGGGGTGTGAGCACGGGGGAGAGGTCATGCCCTCTTCCCCAAACAAAAGCAACTTGCCAGGTGGGAAAAGGGGATGAGCGGGGCCTCTGGCCCACAGACAAAGGGAATACTGAGGCCACCAAAAATAACATACCACGTGGTATGGCAGAAAAACCCCTCCCCCATAGAGGGGAGATGTTGGGAAATGAAAAGATAGCAAGAGTAGCTAAGCAGTTGGTGTCAGAGTGTAGCAATGTTTGCATCCCCGCTCTAGGTCAAGGGTTAGAGGAGCACAGAGAAGGTGGAGAGGGGCTTCCCTGGATGGTGAGGGGTGGCAGACTGGGGCTTCACTTTTATTTGAAGTGGTTGGGGGGATGGGCGTTTTCTGCCTCCCAATGTCCCAGGATCTGATTCACAGGCCATCCCAAAGACCAACCAGCCCTAGAGGTCATAACCTGTGACTTGCTCCAAAATGGTGCAGACCTAGAGGTACATAGCTCAGGGTCCCTTTATCAGAACTAAAGTTGCCAGGTCAGTGTCTCTGTTTCAGTCTTAGAGGTACCAAACTAGGTATTCCTGTGCCAGCCCTAGAGGTGTCTGGATCTGTATCATTGACCCATACAGCCCAATAGATGCCCAGTTCTGGATGCCTGCACCTACCTTCTGAGCTGTCCAGCCCTGGAGGTTCTGCAATTATGCTGTTTCTCCTCCTACAGTATCTCTCCAGCCTCCAAATCATATCCAGGCTTCACCATCCATCAGCCTCATGAATCCTCAGCTATAGGAGGCTCAGTCACCATCCACTGCCCATTCACACCCCCCTCCAAGACAGAGACTCCCTGTGGGGTGGGATTAACAGGGGTGTGGGCAGCCCCTGGGGACTTTATGCTTATCACAGAATCTAATTTACAGTCCAAGACCTGTGCCTTTCTCCAAAACGACCCAGGCATAGCAGCGCTAAATACCAGTATATAAAAAAACAAAGTGCCAGGTAAGTGCCCCTGTTAGAGGTAACAATCACGGTGAACCAGCTCCGTGACATCATAGCCACCCATCGCCTGAAACACTGTGAGCAGAGATTGCGTGTGCTACAGCCGCGGGGCAAGGTAAATGCTGGCACTCTCGCAAGCAAGTGTGTAGTGTGAGCTCGGCCTAAGAGAGAGGGGGAAGAGAGTTGGACAGTGAGTGAGGGGAGAGAAATTTCTTGGGAGGGGGAGGATGAGAAAGGGGGGGGTGAGAGAAGGAAGAGAAATATAGGTGTAAAAGAAGGGGCAGTATAAAAGAAAGAGGGGGGGCTCGCAAGGTGGATATTCAGCATTTTTTTATTTGCTTGGCCCTTTAAAAAAAATATGCAGGGGGGCCAAAAAATATATAGTTTTGCTACTTCCTGGAGGAGCCTGAACTTGTGTCTGTCACAGGAGACCAGGTTATTTACACCTTCTTAGCAAGATCATTAATTGAGCAAAACAAGGTAATTAAATAAATTGTAATTTATTCGGCATAAATTCGCTTACACACAATGGAACACAAATTACAGACAAAAAAAACACACTTACTTTGGGACTGAGGTCGAAAACTAGACTTTCCTAGGTGCAGGGAACCCTACGGGTGAGTTTTACCCTGACCCGGAATCTCCATGAACCCAAATCGAAAATTGTGTTTTCAAGGGGAGGTATTGCTGGGACAATGTGCCTACATGTATCTGAGAATCAGGCATGATTCCCGGGTACATTTATAGGAGAACCAACAACTCCGGACCCCAACCTCCTAGGCACATTCTGTCAACGGTTCCTCCGCAAAAAAAACCCTTGAAACTCATACCCTAGTAATCCCTGCTTGATTGCATGCCCGGAAAGGGGAAACACAGAAAATGCATTTAGTACAGACAGTATATTGGAATAGTACAATGTTACTGGGCCCAAGAGCTAAATCTCTGGGACCCTTATACAGGGAGCAGGGGTAACCAAAACGGGCTTGACCTTTATTAAAGAGCCTGGTTACCCCCTCCCATCACAGTATCTTTGACCCATTCTGCCCAATAGGTGCCAGGTTCTGGATGCTTGCACCTACTGTACCTTCTGAGCTGTCCAGTCCGAGAGGTTCTGTAATCACACTATCTCCTCCTATCTCTCCAGGCTCCAGATCAAATCCAGGATTCACCGTCCATCAGCCTCATGTATCTTCAGCCAAAGAAGGAGACTCAGTCACCATCAACTGCACATTCACCTCCCCCCCAGGCAGAGACCCGATGTGGGTCTGGATTTACTGGAGAGTGGGCAGCCCCAGGGGACCTTACGCCTATCACCCCTCCCAGGAGATGGTTCATTCCACTTACGGGGGAAGGACAGAGCTGAGAGGGCAATCGGATCTCCACATACAATGGGTGCGGGGGGCAGATAACACCTCGTATTACTGCCTTGTGCTGCTCCGATTCTGTGTCGGAAATAACATATTCAACTCAACGATCAGCCATGGAGAAGGCACAAGTCTCATAGTGACAGGTAATATCAGTATGAGAAAGATATACCATGCACAGCTATCTCTCACTCTGCTCATCTCTCTATAACATGCACTGCTATCTCTCACTCTGCTCCTCTCTCTCTGTAAGGTGCACAGGCTTCTCGGCTGTGTACCTCTCTGCAAGATTTTATCTTCTGCAAATGACCTAATCTCTGTCTCTAATTGTCCCTAAATTCAGGCTCCCACTGGTGTGTTAATCTGTTTATCTGGCCGAGGGTGGGATACAATTAGGACAGGGCCTATATATTGGGGACATCTCTGGGGACGGCAATGTGAGGGGTTAGCACTGCCCTGTCTGAGCGTGACCTGTATATAAGAGGCATGCAGTTACACTGGAGATGAGCACAAGTTGGACAAGACATCTTCTATGAAAGACACAAGAAGACAGATCTTCCTGCATGTGAGCCAAGAACATCTCCTCTGTCAGCATTCTAGAACTCCACCACCTCTTTTATACTGTATTCCCCATCCTGCTCTTTAACCTTATCCTTAACTATAATCACTGCTCAGCCCTCACCCTGTCTCAGCACCAACCTTGTAATACTACCACAACTCCAATACTATCCTTTCTGTTTGCTCTCATACCGCACTAATCTCTCTACCATCCTCACCATCCCTCTAATGCTATTGGTATCTCTCTCGATCTCTCCTTCCTTCTCCGCTTCTCTGTTACTATGAATTCCTTTCCTGCCTGTGCCCTCTTATACCACTCAGCACTACCCCCTGCACTAATCCACAGCCCTTCTACTCCTCCTCACACATCCTCTTTCTTTCCATGCTTCTCTTTCTTGCTCCCGGGGATATCTCTCCCAATCCTGGTCCCTGTCTTCTTTCTACATGTTCTCAGCCTCGCCATCCACTTTCAATTTGCCTGTCTGGTGGTGTAAACCCCTCTAACCTCAAACCGATCCCATCTGGTGTAAACCCCTCTAACTTCAAACTCATAACGTCCTTCCTCCTTCCTCTCTTTCTCTCCTGTGACCTTCTGGTGATGTAAACCTCTCTAACCTCAAACCCATCCCATCCTGTCTCCTTCCTCTCCTTCTCTCCGGTGCCCTTTTGGAATGTCCGCTTCCTTTCTAACAAGTTATTTTCTGTACATGACTTAGTTCTCCATAGCTAAACCTCGACTCTCAGTCTGATTCTGCACTGGAAGCTGCCTTCTCTTATTGTCGTCTTTCTATTCTCCCACACTCCTCTTCCCTGATTGGAAGAGTCGGGCTTCTCATCTTCTCTGTCTGTGGCTACTGTACCCTTCTTATTCCTCCTTCTCTTTCTTTTCCTTTATTTGAGGTTCACACTGTGGACAGCTTTTCTCTCCTCTCTCATATATATTGGCCACCAACCTCTACTCATCCCTCTTCAACCTTTCTATCTGACTACAGTATGAATCTTGACTCTCCTAATTGATATCCTCCGACTCCCATCTAGTTGGGGACTATCTGGACCTGGTTTTCACGAAAAACTGTTCCCTGATTTCTCCCCCTCCCACCCCTGCCCCCTCTCTAACCATCACTTAATCAAATGTACTCTCTTAATTCTACTTAACTTCACCTCCATCTGCCCTTCATTCCTGCAGAGACCTGCGTTCCATGAACCTACCGACTCCAGACACACCTCTGTGCTCCTCCCTCTCTTCTCTCTGCTCCTCTACTGACCCAACCAACATTGTTATGAACGACAACTCAGCCCTATCCTCCTGTCTTGATCTTCATTTTCGGAAGGAAATCTCACAGACTTCGTCCACTACAAATGTATCCTATTTTGTATCAACTGCTCTCTCCCCTGCAAAATAAAGCTTCTTTTTCTTCACTAATCAACACTTGCAAGTCTAAACCACACCAACTCTTTTCTGTCTTTTAATCTCTACTTAGATCACTGTCTGTTTTGTATTTCTCCTCCATTTCACCTCAGGACTTTGCTGACTATTTGAAGATGAAGGTGTAATCCATTTGTCAAGACATCCGCCTTTTTCCTTCTTTCCCTCTCTTTTCTTTCACAGAGGAGGAAGTGTCGCTGTTGCTCTCCTCCTCTCCCACTCGCCCTCTTGACCCCATTCCCTCCCATCTCCTTAAACCACTCGCCCCACTCTAATCCCTACACTCATGCATATTTTCAACTCTTCCTTCAGGTCTGGTGTTATTCCCACATCCTTCCAAAATGCACCAGTTATTCATATACTCAAAAATAGCAAACGTGACCCTACCTGTCTCTCTAACTATTACCCAATCTCCTTCTTGATTTATGCCTCGGAACTCTTTGAATGCCTTGTATTCTCTTGTTTATTAACATTTTTTTAACTCCTATTCTCTCTTAGACTCTCTACAGTCTGACTCCAGCACTGCTCACTCCACTGAAACAGCCCTAACCAAAATAACGAATAACATTCATGCTGCCAAAGAGCAAGGTCATTACACTCTGCTTATATTATTCAACCTTTTGGAAGCTTTTGATACTATGGACCATGCTCTTCTCCTTCCACATTCCCCATACTCTTGGTATCAGTACCAAAGCTGTATTCTGGATTTCTTCTTACAGTACCTCTCCAATTGTGCAATCAGTGTCTCGTTTACTAACATCTTCTCCTCCTCTGTCGATCACTCTGTGGGTATACCATAATGGTCTATGCTGGGATACCTTCATTTTTCTCTCTACACTCTCTCTAGGCGACCTTATAAAATATTTTCAGTTCAAATATCACCTGTATGCTGATAACACACATTTACCTTTGAACCCCTGACCTTACACCTTTTGTCCAAACCAAAGTTTCTGAATGTCTCTCCGCTAGATCATCATGGATGTGGCCCTCTGCCGACTCAAACTTAATATGTCAAAGACGGAGATTCTCCTACTACAGCTGAACTTTGCTATAACGTGATCCGCTGCAACGCGGATCCGCTTATAGCGCGGTGCAAGCGTGGCTCCCAATTTACGTACTTATGAATACTTTACAACACGATTGTTGGCGTCTTAAATACTTTATTGTACAATGCATACAATTGTACGTTATCTCTAACGCGATCCTCTTATACCGCAATGTGATTCTTTGGATCCCCAAGCACAGCGTTATAAGGGGGTGGAGCTGTACGTCACAAGCCTGGTCCTCTCTTTTTTCAGGGCATAAACACCATCTGCCCCTCCTAACATTTCAACCCCCAGGCTCTACACATGCGCGCCTCTTGTGCTCTGCTCAAGGAAGTCCCTTTTGTATCTAAATCCTGCTGCCACCTAAAACCTTTCTCCCGTACTGCCCCTTACCTCCAGAATGTCATTCCCTCGAGCACTACTCTCCCCACCTTTATGATTATCTTAAGATACACGTCTTTCACAAAGCATTGGAGTAGCTCCAAAAACGACTTGATGGACATACTGTATGTCTTTTTTCAACATCATCTACTATGTAACTATGCACTCACCCCTTGTATACACACTTACTATAAACCACCCCTACTGTCTCTGTAAGTTCTCCCTACTTACCACTTAGATTGTAAGCTCTTCGGGCCAGGGACTCCTGTTCCTAATGGTACTTTTATATCTGTAGCACTTATTCCCCATATGTCTCATACGTGTATTGCTGCTGGGAAGCGCCGTCTACATGGACAGTGCTGTACAAATAACGATATACGGACATCTCTCACTCTGCTCCAATCTCTATAAGACACACAGCTATCTCCCACTGTCCTCCTACCTCTCTATAAAACATGCAGCTATCTCTTTATCTTCCTCCTCTCACTATGAGACACACAGCTATCTCACGCTTCCCTGTGTCCTTCTAAGAGTATTTCACCACTCTCTTTGTAATGGGACGTTGTCTTTTTTCTAATAGAATCTTCCGGAGTGACTTTACCCATCATTATCTCCCTCACTGTTCTGTTTGTCATCAGCATCTTGTGTGGGATTCTGATCTTTCTGAAGATAAAAGGTGAGAAGATTTTTGACACAGACTGAAGGGAACTATGTGCCTGTCCCCCCCCCCGCAGGGTGACACAGTGACACAGACAGAAGGGATCTATGAGTCTGTCCCTCCCCCCCGCAGGGTGACACAGTGACACAGGCAGAAGGGTGCTATGAGTCTGTCCCTCCCCCCGCAGGGTGTCACAGTGACACAGACAGAAGGGAGCTATGAGCCTGTCCCTCCCCCGCAGGGTGACACAGTGACACAGACAGAAGGGAGCTATGAGTCTGTCCCTCCCCCCTGCAGGGTGACACAGTGACACAGACAGATGGAAGCTATGAGTCTGTTCCTCCCCCCGCAGGGTGACACAGACAGAAGGGAGCTATGAGTCTGTCCCTCCCCCCCACAGGGTGACACAGTGACACAGACAGAAGGGAGCTTTGAGTCTGTCCCTCCCCCCGCAGGGTGACACAGTGACACAGAGAAAGAGAGATATGAGTCTGTCCCTCCCCCGCAGGGTGACACAGTAACACAGACAGAAGGGAGCTATGAGTCTGTCCCTCCCTCGCAGGGTGACACAGTGACACAGACAGAAGGGAGCTATGAGTCTGTCCCTCCCCCCGAAGGGTGACACAGTGACACAGACAGAAGGGAGCTATGAATCTGTCCCTCCCCCGCAGGGTGACACAGTGACACAGACAGAAGGGAGTTATGAGTCTGTCCCTCCCCCCGCAGGGTGACACAGTGACACAGACAGAAGGGAGCTATGAGTCTGTCCCTCCCCCTGCAGGGTGACACAGACAGAAGGGAGCTATGAGTCTGTCCCTCCCCCCGCAGGGTGACACAGTAACACAGACCGAAGAGAGCTATGAGTCTGTTTCTCCCCCCACAGGGTGACACAATGACACAGACAGAAGGGAGCTATGAGACTGTCCCTCCCCCGCAGGGTGACACAGTGACACAGGCAGAAGGGAGCTATGAGTCTGTCCCTCCCCCCGCAGGGTGTCACAGTGACACAGACAGAAGGGAGCTATGAGTCTGTCCCTCTCCCCGCAGGGTGACACAGTAACACAGACAGAAGGGAGCTATGAGTCTGTCCCTCCCCCACAGGGTGACACAGTGACACAGACAGAAGGGAGCTATGAGCCTGTCCCTCCCCCCGCAGGATGACACAGTGACACAGACAGAAGGGAGCTATGAGCCTGTCCCTCCCCCCGCAGAGTTACACAGTGACACAGACAGAAGGGAGCTATGAGTCTGTCCCTCCCCCCGCAGGGTGACAGTGACACAAACAGAAGGGAGCTATGAGACTGTCCCTGCCCCCGCAGGCTGACACAGTGACACAGACAGAAGGGAGATATGAGTCTGTCCCTCCCCCCGCAGGGTGACACAGTGACAGACAGAAGGGAGCTATGAGACTGTATCTCCCCCCGCAGGGTGACACAGACAGAAGGGAGTTATGAGTCTGTCCCTCCCCCCGCAGGGTGACACAGTGACACAGACAGAAGGGAGCTATGAGTCTGCCCCTCCCCCCGCAGGGTGACACAGACAGAAGGGAGCTATGAGTCTGTCCCTCCCCCCGCAGGGTGACACAGTGACACAGACAGAAGGGAGCTATGAGACTGTCTCTCCCCCCGCAGGGTGACCCAGACAGAAAGGAGTTATGAGTCTGTCCCTCCCCCGCAGGGTGACACAGACAGAAGGGAGCTATGAGCCTGTCCCTCCCCCCGCAGAGTTACCAGTGACACAGACAGAAGGGAGCTATGAGCCTGTCCCTCCCCCCGCAGGGTGACAGTGACACAGACAGAAGGGAGCTATGAGTCTGTCCCTCCCCCGCAGGGTGACACAGTGACAGACAGAAGGGAGCTATGAGTCTGCCCCTCCCCCCGCAGTGTGACAGTGACACAGACAGAAGTGAGCTATGAGTCTGTCCCTCCCCCCGCAGGGTGACACAGTGACACAGACAGAAGGTAGCTATGAGACTGTCCCTCCCCCCGCAGGGTGACACAGTGACACAGACAGGAGGGAGCTATGAGTCTGTCCCTCCCCCCGCAGGGTGACACAGTGACACACACAGAAGGGAGCTATGAGACTGTCCCTCCCCCCGCAGGGTGACAGTGACACAGACAGGAGGGAGCTATGAGTCTGTACCTCCCCCCGCAGGGTGACACAGTGACACACACAGAAGGGAGCTATGAGACTGTCCCTCCCCCAGCAGGGTGACACAGTGACACAGACAGAAGGGAGCTATGAGTCTGTCCCTCCCCCTGCAGGGTGACACAGTGACACAGACAGAAGGGAGCTATGAGTCTGTCCCTCCCCCCGCAGGGTGACACAGTGACACAGACAGAAGGGAGCTATGAGTCTGTCCCTCCCCCCGCAGGGTGACACAGTGACACAGACAGAAGGGAGCTATGAGTCTGTCCCTCCCCCCGCAGGTTGACACAGTGACACAGACAGAAGGGAGCTATGAGTCTGTCCCTCCCCCAGCAGGGTGACACAGTGACACAGACAGAAGGGAGCTATGAGTCTGTCCCTCCCCCCGCAGGGTGACACAGTGACACAGACAGAAGGGAGTTATGAGTCTGTCCCTCCCCCCGCAGGGTGACACAGTGACACAGACAGAAGGGAGTTATGAGTCTGTCCCTCCCCCCGCAGGGTGTCACAGTGACACAGACAGAAGGGAGCTATGAGCCTGTCCCTCCCCCGCAGGGTGACACAGTGACACAGACAGAAGGGAGCTATGAGTCTGTCCCTCCCCCCTGCAGGGTGACACAGTGACACAGACAGATGGAAGCTATGAGTCTGTTCCTCCCCCCGCAGGGTGACACAGACAGAAGGGAGCTATGAGTCTGTCCCTCCCCCCCACAGGGTGATACAGTGACACAGACAGAAGGGAGCTTTGAGTCTGTCCCTCCCCCCGCAGGGTGACACAGTGACACAGACAGGAGAGAGATATGAGTCTGTCCCTCCCCCGCAGGGTGACACAGTGACACAGGCAGAAGGGAGCTATGAGTCTGTCCCTCCCCCCGCAGGGTGTCACAGTGACACAGACAGAAGGGAGCTATGAGTCTGTCCCTCTCCCCGCAGGGTGACACAGTAACACAGACAGAAGGGAGCTATGAGTCTGTCCCTCCCCCACAGGGTGACACAATGACACAGACAGAAGGGAGCTATGAGACTGTCCCTCCCCCGCAGGGTGACACAGTGACACAGGCAGAAGGGAGCTATGAGTCTGTCCCTCCCCCCGCAGGGTGTCACAGTGACACAGACAGAAGGGAGCTATGAGTCTGTCCCTCTCCCCGCAGGGTGACACAGTAACACAGACAGAAGGGAGCTATGAGTCTGTCCCTCCCCCACAGGGTGACACAGTGACACAGACAGAAGGGAGCTATGAGCCTGTCCCTCCCCCCGCAGGATGACACAGTGACACAGACAGAAGGGAGCTATGAGCCTGTCCCTCCCCCCGCAGAGTTACACAGTGACACAGACAGAAGGGAGCTATGAGTCTGTCCCTCCCCCCGCAGGGTGACAGTGACACAAACAGAAGGGAGCTATGAGACTGTCCCTGCCCCCGCAGGCTGACACAGTGACACAGACAGAAGGGAGATATGAGTCTGTCCCTCCCCCCGCAGGGTGACACAGTGACAGACAGAAGGGAGCTATGAGACTGTATCTCCCCCCGCAGGGTGACACAGACAGAAGGGAGTTATGAGTCTGTCCCTCCCCCCGCAGGGTGACACAGTGACACAGACAGAAGGGAGCTATGAGTCTGCCCCTCCCCCCGCAGGGTGACACAGACAGAAGGGAGCTATGAGTCTGTCCCTCCCCCCGCAGGGTGACACAGTGACACAGACAGAAGGGAGCTATGAGACTGTCTCTCCCCCCGCAGGGTGACCCAGACAGAAAGGAGTTATGAGTCTGTCCCTCCCCCGCAGGGTGACACAGACAGAGGGGAGCTATGAGCCTGTCCCTCCCCCCGCAGAGTTACCAGTGACACAGACAGAAGGGAGCTATGAGCCTGTCCCTCCCCCCGCAGGGTGACAGTGACACAGACAGAAGGGAGCTATGAGTCTGTCCCTCCCCCGCAGGGTGACACAGTGACAGACAGAAGGGAGCTATGAGTCTGCCCCTCCCCCCGCAGGGTGACAGTGACACAGACAGAAGTGAGCTATGAGTCTGTCCCTCCCCCCGCAGGGTGACACAGTGACACAGACAGAAGGTAGCTATGAGACTGTCCCTCCCCCCGCAGGGTGACACAGTGACACAGACAGGAGGGAGCTATGAGTCTGTCCCTCCCCCCGCAGGGTGACACAGTGACACACACAGAAGGGAGCTATGAGACTGTCCCTCCCCCCGCAGGGTGACAGTGACACAGACAGGAGGGAGCTATGAGTCTGTACCTCCCCCCGCAGGGTGACACAGTGACACACACAGAAGGGAGCTATGAGACTGTCCCTCCCCCAGCAGGGTGACACAGTGACACAGACAGAAGGGAGCTATGAGTCTGTCCCTCCCCCTGCAGGGTGACACAGTGACACAGACAGAAGGGAGCTATGAGTCTGTCCCTCCCCCCGCAGGGTGACACAGTGACACAGACAGAAGGGAGCTATGAGTCTGTCCCTCCCCCCGCAGGGTGACACAGTGACACAGACAGAAGGGAGCTATGAGTCTGTCCCTCCCCCCGCAGGTTGACACAGTGACACAGACAGAAGGGAGCTATGAGTCTGTCCCTCCCCCCGCAGGGTGACACAGTGACACAGACAGAAGGGAGCTATGAGTCTGTCCCTCCCCCCGCAGGGTGACACAGTGACACAGACAGAAGGGAGTTATGAGTCTGTCCCTCCCCCCGCAGGGTGACACAGTGACACAGACAGAAGGGAGTTATGAGTCTGTCCCTCCCCCCGCAGGGTGTCACAGTGACACAGACAGAAGGGAGCTATGAGCCTGTCCCTCCCCCGCAGGGTGACACAGTGACACAGACAGAAGGGAGCTATGAGTCTGTCCCTCCCCCCTGCAGGGTGACACAGTGACACAGACAGATGGAAGCTATGAGTCTGTTCCTCCCCCCGCAGGGTGACACAGACAGAAGGGAGCTATGAGTCTGTCCCTCCCCCCCACAGGGTGACACAGTGACACAGACAGAAGGGAGCTTTGAGTCTGTCCCTCCCCCCGCAGGGTGACACAGTGACACAGACAGAAGAGAGATATGAGTCTGTCCCTCCCCCGCAGGGTGACACAGTAACACAGACAGAAGGGAGCTATGAGTCTGTCCCTCCCCCGCAGGGTGACACAGTGACACAGACAGAAGGGAGCTATGAGTCTGTCCCTCCCCCCGAAGGGTGACACAGTGACACAGACAGAAGGGAGCTATGAGTCTGTCCCTCCCCCGCAGGGTGACACAGTGACACAGACAGAAGGGAGTTATGAGTCTGTCCCTCCCCCCGCAGGGTGACACAGTGACACAGACAGAAGGGAGCTATGAGTCTGTCCCTCCCCCTGCAGGGTGACACAGACAGAAGGGAGCTATGAGTCTGTCCCTCCCCCCGCAGGGTGACACAGTAACACAGACAGAAGAGAGCTATGAGTCTGTTTCTCCCCCCACAGGGTGACACAATGACACAGACAGAAGGGAGCTATGAGACTCTCCCTCCCCCGCAGGGTGACACAGTGACACAGGCAGAAGGGAGCTATGAGTCTGTCCCTCCCCCCGCAGGGTGTCACAGTGACACAGACAGAAGGGAGCTATGAGTCTGTCCCTCTCCCCGCAGGGTGACACAGTAACACAGACAGAAGGGAGCTATGAGTCTGTCCCTCCCCCACAGGGTGACACAGTGACACAGACAGAAGGGAGCTATGAGCCTGTCCCTCCCCCCGCAGGATGACACAGTGACACAGACAGAAGGGAGCTATGAGCCTGTCCCTCCCCCCGCAGAGTTACACAGTGACACAGACAGAAGGGAGCTATGAGTCTGTCCCTCCCCCCGCAGGGTGACAGTGACACAAACAGAAGGGAGCTATGAGACTGTCCCTGCCCCCGCAGGCTGACACAGTGACACAGACAGAAGGGAGATATGAGTCTGTCCCTCCCCCCGCAGGGTGACACAGTGACAGACAGAAGGGAGCTATGAGTCTGCCCCTCCCCCCGCAGGGTGACACAGACAGAAGGGAGTTATGAGTCTGTCCCTCCCCCCGCAGGGTGACACAGTGACACAGACAGAAGGGAGCTATGAGTCTGCCCCTCCCCCCGCAGGGTGACACAGACAGAAGGGAGCTATGAGCCTGTCCCTCCCCCCGCAGGGTGACACAGTGACACAGACAGAAGGGAGCTATGAGACTGTCTCTCCCCCGCAGGGTGACCCAGACAGAAAGGAGTTATGAGTCTGTCCCTCCCCCGCAGGGTGACACAGACAGAAGGGAGCTATGAGCCTGTCCCTCCCCCCGCAGAGTTACCAGTGACACAGACAGAAGGGAGCTATGAGCCTGTCCCTCCCCCCGCAGGGTGACAGTGACACAGACAGAAGGGAGCTATGAGTCTGTCCCTCCCCCGCAGGGTGACACAGTGACAGACAGAAGGGAGCTATGAGTCTGCCCCTCCCCCCGCAGGGTGACAGTGACACAGACAGAAGTGAGCTATGAGTCTGTCCCTCCCCCCGCAGGGTGACACAGTGACACAGACAGAAGGGAGCTATGAGACTGTCCCTCCCCCCGCAGGGTGACACAGTGACACAGACAGGAGGGAGCTATGAGTCTGTCCCTCCCCCCGCAGGGTGACACAGTGACACACACAGAAGGGAGCTATGAGACTGTCCCTCCCCCTGCAGGGTGACAGTGACACAGACAGGAGGGAGCTATGAGTCTGTCCCTCCCCCCACAGGGTGACACAGTGACACACACAGAAGGGAGCTATGAGACTGTCCCTCCCCCAGCAGGGTGACACAGTGACACAGACAGAAGGGAGCTATGAGTCTGTCCCTCCCCCCGCAGGGTGACACAGTGACACAGACAGAAGGGAGCTATGAGTCTGTCCCTCCCCCCGCAGGGTGACACAGTGACACAGACAGAAGGGAGCTATGAGTCTGTCCCTCCCCCCGCAGGGTGACACAGTGACACAGACAGAAGGGAGCTATGAGTCTGTCCCTCCCCCCGCAGGGTGACACAGTGACACAGACAGAAGGGAGTTATGAGTCTGTCCCTCCCCCCGCAGGGTGACACAGTGACACAGACAGAAGGGAGCTATGAGTCTGTCCCTCCCCCCGCAGGGTGACACAGTGACACAGACAGAAGGGAGTTATGAGTCTGTCCCTCCCCCCGCAGGGTGACACAGTGACACAGACAGAAGAGAGCTATGAGTCTGTCCCTCCCCCCGCAGGGTGACACAGTGACACAGACAGAAGGGAGTTATGAGTCTGTCCCTCCCCCCGCAGGGTGACACAGTGACACAGACAGAAGGGAGCTATGAGTCTGTCCCTCCCCCCGCAGGGTGACACAGTGACACAGACAGAAGGGAGCTATGAGTCTGTCCCTCCCCTGCTGTGTGACACAGTGACACAGACAGAAGGGAGCTATGTGTCTGTCCCTCCCCCTGCAGGGTGACACAGTGACAGACAGAAGGGAGCTATGAGTCTGTCCCTCCCCCGAAGGGTGACACAGTGACACAGACAGAAGGGAGCTATGAGTCTGTCTCTCCCCCCGCAGGGTGTCACAGTGACACAGACAGAAGGGAGCTATGAGCCTGTCCCTCCCCCGCAGGGTGACACAGTGACACTGACAGAAGGGAGCTATGAGCCTGTCCCTCCCCCGCAGGGTGACACAGTGACACAGACAGAAGGGAGCTATGAGTCTGTCCCTCCCCCCGCAGGGTGACACAGTGACACAGACAGAAGGGAGCTATGAGCCTCTCCCTCCCCCCGCAGGGTGACACAGACAGGAGGGAGCTATGAGTCTGTCCCTCCCCCCGCAGGGTGACACAGTGACACAGACAGAAGGGAGCTATGAGTCTGTCCCTCCCCCCGCAGGGTGACACAGTGACACAGACAGAAGGGAGCTATGAGTCTGTCCCTCCCCCCGCAGGGTGACACAGTGACACAGGCAGAAGGGAGCTATGAGTCTGTCCCTCCCCCCACAGAATGACACAGTGACACAGACAGAAGGGAGCTATGAGTCTGTCCCTCCCCCCGCAGGGTGACACAGTGACACAGACAGAAGGGAGCTATGAGTCTGTCCCTCCCCCCGCAGGGTGACACAGTGTCAAATATCTTATAGCCCGTTCAAGAATCTTGTTTTCCAAACATCTACTGTAGGTTTCGTTAACCCTAATAAGTAATAATATATATTATTGTAGATATAATTAGAACTGTCTTATTTGCAGGGATCATTTGTAAGACAGCCAACAGTAATATGTGAGTATTATTATTTTATCATCTATATACTGATCTATATCTCCGCTTCTCTCTCTATTTAATGAACAGCTATCTCGCACTCTGCTCCTCTCTCTCTCTATAAGATGCACAGCTATTTCTCACTCTGCTCCTCTCTCTCTCTATAAGATGCACAGCTATCTCTCACTCTGCTCCTCTCTCTCTATAAGATGCATAGCTATGTTACTCTGCCTTTATCTACAGGAAAGAAGGGAGACAGCCAACCGCTGATATCCAACCATGGGAACAGGCAAGCACTATACACAGTAAGTGAGAGAGAGAGAAGAGATTTAGAGAGAAGAGAAGGGGGGGGGGCAGAGAAACACAGAGAGAAAGGTGAGTGAGAGGGAGGAGGATTTGAGATAGAGTGTGTGTGTCTGGTAGAGAAAGGGGGTAGTGAGAGAGTGTTTGTGTGTATGTGTGTGAGAGATAGAGGGGCAAGGGAGTGAGTGTGTGTGTGTGTGTGAGTGTGTGTGTGCGTGGGAGAGACAGGGGAAAGGGGGGAGTGACAGAGTGTTTGTGTGTGAGTGAGAGAGATAGAGGGGAAAGGGAGTGAGTGAGGGTGTGTGTGGGGGGAGGGAGGAGTGACAGAATGTTTGTTTGTGTGTGTGTGTGTGAGAGAGAGAGAGGTGAGGAAGTGAGTGAGTGTGTGTGGGAGAGACAGAGTGTTTGTGTGTGTGAGAGAGCGTGGTAGGGAGAGTGAGGGTGTGTGTGGGGGGGAGGGGGGAGTGACAGAGTGTTTGTGTGTGTGTGTGTGTGTGTGTGTGTGTGTGTGTGTGTGTGTGTGTGTGTGTGTGTGTGTGTGTGTGTGTGTGTGTGTGTGTGTGTGTGTGTGTGTGTGTGAGATAGAGGGGTGAGGGAGTGAGTGAGTGTGTGTGGGAGAGACAGAGTGTTTGTGTGTGTGAGAGAGCGTGGGAGGGAGAGTGAGAGTGTGTGAGAGAGAGGGAGTGTAATTGAGAGTGTGTGTTTTTGTGAGGGAGGGAGTGAGAGTGTGTGTGTGAGAGAGAGTGGGAGGGAGTATGAGTGAGAGTGTGTGAGAGAGGGAGTGTGACTGAGAGTGTGCGTGCGGGAGACTTCTGTTCTTATCTATATTTAATTCTATTTATTGTCCATCACACGTCTCAGTAAATATTATTTAACAGTAATTGTCTCTTTTATTTGGAGGGGATTCTGCAAATGACGGAGACGCAGAAATCAGGAGAGAACCAGAGGTGAGACACCAGTGATAGACATTCATATTAAGGGGGGTGTTCTTATAACAGGGACAAGTTGGGACCGTGAGATGTTTTTATTTAGGGGGGTGTTCTTATTACAGGAGGATACGCGGACCGGTAAGAAACCACTTCCGAGATTTTTTAGACCAAAACCGATCCCCCCACCAAAATCCATCTGCGGATTGAACACTAAAAATACCCAAGCGAATATATATAGGACCAATATCTGTCAGGAATGGATTTAATAGCAAATTTATATATATATTATTTATATATTATTTATATATTATTTATATATTATTTATATATATATTATATAGATTTGCTATTAAATCCATTCCTTACAGATATTGGTCCTATAACTGAAAATCCATTCTGTGGATTCTGGAGTTTATCATATACACAGAACGGGGAGTGAGAGGTGCTGCATCTTAATAGTGTCTCCAGTTGTATATATATCCCCTCAACCCTCCCTCCAAAAGTTTTAGGGAGAGATGCTTGTGCTGAAAATGGATCACACCTGATGCACCCTGGGAAAATATGCTAATTTGCAAAGAACATTTAAATGAGGCACATACATTCAGAGACTAAAATGAAACCCTTTGAATAGTTCTTAGCTCCCTGGTACAGGGTCGGAATGTGAGGGGCTTAGAAAGTAACTTTTGTTTTATGACTTTAAAATAAAATGCCAAATGTATCCAGCAAAAGACAAAGATACCCCATGCTACACCAATATGACAAAATACAGTCAAATACTTCAATGTTAGTATTCTCATGAGTAAGGGTCATTTAGTTAAACCCTTTGGCCAACGAGTTATAAGCCTGCAGCCACGTCACGGCATGACCAGTATTTGCAGGTCCTAACATTACCTACTTACTTGGTGAGTCATGACTCGACTGGTAACAGAATTACAACCCATAACCTCTGCTACTCTGGACATCAGCTCTAGTAGTGTGAGCTAATCCAGCTGATGGCTGGCACTACTGTCACAGTATACTTAGTTTTGATTCCTAGTTCTCACTGAGTGCTCATACCTGTACAAAGCACGTTACCCTCTTCTGGGATAGAGAAGCATATCTAACAAGCAGTCTTCTGCCGTGAGGCACTTTCTAGGGCGAAAACACACCTTTTTTGCCCATTTATGTGAATAGGCTGCAATGTATTCCAGCACCAAAGGTGCCTTATTGCCAGAACACTGCTTAGTAAATATGGGCCACTGTCTTTATCCTTTATAAGGTTAGAAGTACTAACTCAGCTCACCCGGTCACATTCTTATATCACTTTCATTATGCATCCTTTATTTGCTGTGCTTCACCTTGTTTTTACTTGTGTGTCAGAAAACCTGTGTTTCATTTCATCTCACCTGTCCTCAGTAACCCCTAGCCCTCGGTATACAGTATTACTATGTGCTTGAAGTACTTACAAAGTTACAATCAAGAAACTAGATATCTCTTAGAGATATGCGAGTACAGTCACTGCTAGCTGGTTTTGTTCACACTGCTAGAGCTGCTGTTTGGAAAATCAGTGATTGTGCGTTACCAGAACGCCCTCCTACTGTCTTTGTATGTTCTTCCTACCAATTGAATTGTAAGCTCTTTGGAGCAGGGACTCCACTTCCACAAGAGACTGATCCATGGAATTCCGTGGCAGAGGAACTGTCCACTCTGTGGCAGATTTAAATTTGAGGAATTCCCCCCCCCCATTTTTACTGTACTTTCCCCATAAGAAGGGGCCCATCAGGGCTGCGAAGAGGTGTTCTTATAAGGGGGTTGTTCTCATAACAGGGGTATCTCCTATAAACATGGGTACGCAAGAGCTGTGAGGAGATATTCGTATGACAGGGGTATCTCACAAAGGAGAGGACACATTGCGGCTGTGAGTATATGTTCTTATAAGGGGGGTTTCTCCAATAGGAAGGAACACATTGGTCTGTGAGAATATGTTCTTATAATGGAGGTGTTTGTTAAATCTCCCCTCCCTCTCTCTGCAGGAGTCCGGGGGGGTTCTCTATGCCCAGTTACAAATGAACCCATTAAATAAGAGAAGTTCCGAGAGGGGTGTAGGGGCCGAGCCTGAGAGTGACCCACAGGTTCTGTACGCTGCTGTCAGAAGAGCAAATCCTCAGGACTTATATTCAAGTGTTCAACCAAGAAAACGCCAAGACCAATAACATACCCTAATCTTCTGAGGGAAATATACACTGACACAGACAGAGGGAGGATATGCGCCTGTCCCTCCCCCCGCAGGGTGACACAGTGACACAGACAGAAGGGAGCTATGTGTCTGTCCCTCCGCCCGCAGGGTGACACAGTGACACAGACAGAAGGGAGCTATGAGTCTGTCCCTCCCCACGCAGGGTGACACAGTGACACAGACAGAAGGGAGCTATGAGGCTGTCCCTCCCCCTGCAGGGTCACACAGTGACACAGACAGAAGGGAGCTATGAGCCTGTCCCTCCCCCTGCAGGGTGACACAGTGACACAGACAGAAGGGAGCTATGTGTCTGTCCCTCCCCCCGCAGGGTGACACAGTGACACAGACAGAAGGGAGCTATGAGCCTGTCCCTCCCCCCGCAGGGTGACTCAGTGACACAGACAGAAGGGAGCTATGAGCCTGTCCCTCCCCCCGCAGGGATGACACAGTGACACAGACAGAAGGGAGCTATGAGTCTGTCCCTCCCCCCGCAGGGTGACACAGTGACACAGACAGAAGGGAGCTATGAGTCTGTCCCTCCCCCCCGCAGGGTGACACAGTGACACAGACAGAAGGGAGCTATGAGTCTATCCCTCCCCCGCAGGGTGACACAGTGACACAGACAGAAGGGAGCTATGAGCCTGTCCCTCCCCCCGCAGGGTGACACAGACAGAAGGGAGCTATGAGCCTGTCCCTCCCCCGCAGGGTGACACAGTGACACAGACAGAAATGACAGTGATACAGATTGGACCTACGCTACAGGAAATTTCTCCCTTCCATTAGGTAGTGACACAGTGGGTGGGCTGGGGTATTATGGATGACATGTACAGTATTGAGTGGCAAATGTTCATACAGTATGTTACAAGGAATTAGTTAAATAAATAAATGTGTATTTCAGTGTGTGTCACTTTCTATACAATGTGAGAATAGAGATCTCCAGGTGGAAGGGTCGAAAAAAAGAGAAAGAAGAAAGAAGATGGGAAATACATTAATAGGGGAGAGAGATGGAGATATGGAGAGATGGAGATATGGAGATATGGAGATATGGAGAGAGAGATGGAGAGATGGAGAGATGGAGAGATGGAGAGATGGAGAGAGATGGAGATATGGAGAGAGAGATGGAGAGATGGAGAGCGAGATGGAGAGATACAGTAACAATGGTTTAGAGGATATTGACCAAGATACGCTGCAGCAAACATAATTAGCGTCCAGATGTGTTGGCCAATGTTTTCCCACAGATTATTTCTGAAATAATATTGGTATTATAATTATAATAGTGACGGGAACAAAAACATATGAAAGTGATAATGGGAGAGAAAGAGAGACAGAGAGGGTGAGAGTTAGAGAGGGAAGAGGAACAGGAGAACAAGTGATGAGTAAAAGAAAGAGAGGAGAAAATAATACATAGAGATACGGATACACATTCAGCTGTAACAGTGTAAGGTTAGTAAGAGCGGAGCAATGAGGGACAATCAATATACAGTAAAAGGTGACAGAGGACGACAAGGTGACAGAGGGAGAGAGTGAAAGACACACAGAGAGATACAGCGCTGTTGAGTCTAGAAGACAGATAAAACCCTCTTGGATAATGCAACTGATGAATATAACAGGATCCCCAGGCCGGTATGGAAAATGTCCCGGTGGTTACTGTCTGCAGTGGGACAGCGATAATATAACGGGGGTCGGTCACCCAATGGATTGACTGAAATATGATCTTCACTCCGATGTATTGGGCAATGAGCAGCAGAGAGAAATAGCTCCCTCGCCCCGCAGGGAATGGATATACGTTCCCCAAAATGTCAGGGCCCAGATGCTGGTGATGAGGGGATCCTTGCTGCGGTGTTTGAGTGTGAGCAGTAGACAGACACGAGTCACAAGCCAGAGGTACAGGGACAAACCGTATATATTTTCTATTCTCATCTCTCCCCCTCTCTCTCTCTCTCTCTCTCTCTCTCTCTCTCTCTTCTCTCTCTCTCTCTCTCTCTCTCTCTCTCTCTCTCCTCACAATATACAGTTTCTATTCTCCTCTCTCTCTCTCTCTCTCTCTCTCTCTCTCTCTCTCTCTCTCATTTATTCTCTCTCTCCTCACAATATACAGTTTCTATTCTCACCTCTCTCTCTCTTTCTCTCATTCTCCCTCACAATAACACAGGCTTTTCAGCCATGACAAAACCACTCCCATTATCCGATGCCCATGGAACCAGTTGCCCAGGGTCCAACAGGACAGATGCCTCCCAAAGACCGTTGAGTTTCTGTCCTACGACGAGCCCTTGGGTGCTGCTTTGGTAGCCACTAGTGTCACTTCTTCCATGGTCCCAGTGTTATTGCCCAGTATTGCCCATGTCCGAACCGTATTTCCTTACCTGTAACGGGTTTCCCTATATCTTTAATGTCTTACTTATGTGTGCAATGCATTATCGTGATGGCTGAGACCCTAAGCCCTTCTCAAATGATGAGAGAGTGGGGTCCAGCCGCATCACACTGTCTGACTCTCATTACCGCACTTTGATGTGACTGGCAACTCCCAAAGCCCCAACCTGAGCTGCGGTTCCAGAGAAAATGTGTGTTTCCCCACTCCTCATACAAATGTGCTCAGACACCCCTTGTAAACAGAACTCTTATTTCGCCCCTGTTGTTTCCACAGACCTGCCCTTCACCCACCACACTTGCCTCTCGAGGCTTCATGTGCACCAAGCCAGAATTAGGTCCCATACCCCATAAAAAGGTGCATATGATGGAACATTACTGTCCCTGCCTGAAATATATTCCCACAGGCCTACCTTGGTTCCCTTATGTCTGTGTCTATCTATGACGCATACCATATAGTCCTATATGGCCTGCAGTCCCCTGTATAACCAGTGATATACTGTAGCACACCTTCTTACTAATTGAGGCATATACTGTATAAAAGGACATGGTACTTCACCCAGATCCAATCATTTGGAGAAAAACACACAGCCCAGTAGAGGTAAGTGTATTGTCAAAAACCAAAAAAATCCAACTTTTCGGGAACCTCTCAGGGATCCTTCATCAGAGCTTCGACATACCCAGAGTCCTCTCCAACTCTACCAATCCTCAGAAGCCCAGGGACGACCCCCTGCATTTCTAGGCTTGAATACGTTTAGATCAAAAGATGCCACTAAATAACTCCTCCGTACCCATAAAGAAGAGACCTCCGGGGGATCTGAAACGGATGCCCCTGTGCTCTCTTATTTCATGTCCATCTATTGATAACACACTCGTATCTCTCTTACCTGTGGGTATCTGTACAGTCCCAACATGTGGGCCATCAGGATGGAGCGTGTGGATCCTGAGTCTCCAATCACACCTGCTAGAGGTGGCCCTTTGTGACACCGGTAATTGGGGAAACCCAGGAGTCAAATATCTGGAAGCCCAGAGAAATGTTGGGGAGGAGGTCGGGGTTTGCGTTGATCTCCTCCACAGCAAATATCATCGCTCGCATGTCACGATATCTCTGGGACACACACACAGTCTGTCAGTGTCACACACACAGGAGAGGGGCTCCCTCAGTCTGTCAGTGTCACACACACAGGCGAGGGGCTTCCTCAGTCTGTTACTGTCACACACACAGGCGAGGGGCTTCCTCAGTCTGTCACTGTCACTCACACAGGCGAGGGGCTCCCTCAGTCTGTAAGTGTCACACAGAGTGTGCCCTCAGTCTGTCAGTGTCACACAGACACAGGAGATGGACTCTCTGAATCAGTTTTAAAAGGTGTATAGATGTCCTGGGAATTCAGATATTAATTACACAATTTCTCATTAATTATCTTATCAAGGAAATTACAGCACCCTGGGAATCAATGCTAATCCCAAATATACATCTCTTTATTTTCATGCTCATCTATTCCCACAAGGGACCAATGACAGCAGTCTCAGTGTGACGGCCCTAGCAATGAGAGGACGCAATATATTGTGTCATGCTTTTGGCAGTGAGAGATTTGGAGAACCATTTTATGCACAGAAAAGTATAGTTATTGGGAGCGGTTATATGGGGTAATAGGAGGAGTTATAAGGGACAATAGGAGGAATTATAGAGAGGGGTTATATGGGGTAATAGGAGGAGTTATAGGCAGCGGTTATATGGGGTAATAGGATGAGTTACAGTATAGGGAACAGTTATGGGGATCTGGAGGAGTTATAGGGTGCGGTTATATGGAGTAATAGGATGTTATAGTGAGCGGTTATTTGGGGTAATAGGAGGAGTTATAGGGAACAGTTATGGGGATCTGGAGGAATTCTAGCATTTGAGTTACATGGATGATGGGGATAGATGGGAATCGTATGTAACAAGGTCGCCCCATAATATACACAAAAAACATATTATCTGCAATCAATTGATAAAACATTTTATTTACTTAGGAGAAACAGTGAGATCAATAACTATACATTAAACAAAACCTCAAAGGTAAATATTTATGGATGAATGTCAATTGGAATTTCTATCTCCTATTTATGTCTTTCCCCATGAGATGTTCTCTCGAGTTCATGTCGGGTCGGAACAATATGATGAAACATTTGGGCACAAACATGCAGACCACCAGAGCCCAGCTGGAGGACAGGATGGCGAAGACTTCCATGGCCACGGTGTACTTGCCACGGGCACTGAGGAAGGCCGGGATAAAGGACAGCCAGACACTGAGGAAGGCCAGCATGCTGAAGGTGATGAACTTGGCCTCGTTGAAGCTGTCAGGAAGCCGCCTGGCCAGGAAGGCAACAATGAAGCTGATGGTGGCCAAGAGGCTGAGATATCCCAGCATGCACCAGAAGGCAGTTGGGGAGCCCTCGTTACACTCAACAATGATTACCCCGGGTTGGGTTTGGGTGTTGTATTCTGGGAAGGGAGGGGAGATCACCAGCCAAGAGATGCACAAGAGGAATTGTATAAACGAGCAGAGGAAAATGATCATGTAGGAAACCTTAGGGCTGGTCCATTTCCTCAGCCTACTCCCAGGTATGGTTGCCATGAAGGCGAATACCACCATAATGGTTTTGGCCAAGATACATGAGACACAGAGAGCAAAGACCATGCCAAAAGCAGCCTGGCGCAGGAGACACTTCTGAGTTTGGGGGTAACCAATGAAAGCCAAAGCGCAGAGGAAGCAGAAAAAGAGGGACACAAGGAGAAGACAACTTAGAGAGTAGTTGTTTGCTTTGACAATGGGAGTAGTCTTATAACGAATGAAAAGCCCCATGATTGTAACGGGGATCATGGAGGAAAAGACACTGGTAGCAGCCAAGGTGGCACCCAATGGCTCTTCGTAGGAGAGGTACTCAATGGCCTTGGGGAGACATCTGTCTTTATCGTTGTTCGGCCACTTATCCCATGGACACTTGGAGCAGTCAATGGAATCTGACAGATAAAGATGAAAAAATGTTTGATTATCCAACATCCCGGTTATTTTCAACTAGATGTCTTCTCTCAGGGTCATCCCTGACATATTTAATTAACTCTTACTCTATTCCCAGTTCCCTTTCTTGTCCACCGGGTGTGCTGCTGCTCTTGTCTTCACTGGGATTCCCTCTGCTGTTTGCTCTTGGTTCTATAAGCATCCTGACTTCGGTCTTTCTCTGTTTTTATGTTAACTGTTTCTGTTGGTCTTGGCCATTGTTTTTGTATTTCTCTGACTCTTTCCTAACATGGCCTGTTCTCTGCGCCTGCACCACATTGGGGTCTTAGTTTATGAATACAGGTCCTTGTCTGTAGTTGGCTTGTCCCAATCCGGTTCCTGCATCCCTGTCCTGTCCCTGTGTTCCCGTCCTGTTCCTGCCTCTTCGCTGCCAGCCTGCGACCGGCTGGTCACCCCGATGATGCTACGACACCGTCTGCCCCGGACCACTACCTGTGACCCCATTACACTCCTCGCTTGTGCCTGCTGTTCCGGTCACTGAGATCCATCCCGTACCTGACACCCAAAGAGGCCGTGACACCTTCCCAAATAAATGATGACCCCATGGAACGCCTTAAAAATGTATTGTGTATATAACTCATTAAGCGTTTCTAATGAAAAATACAACTGCTGTGGCATGGCTTACATTGTCTAAATAAACAGATTTCTATATAACCATTTAGAATATTATAGTATACTTTCATACTTTTTGAATTATTCAATTTAAAATATATGGCAATTTTTTATTGGGTCTAATCTGATCCAACGACACCCCGGGGGTTTCACGGAATACAGGTTGAAACCCACTGCAAGTTCTTGAGAACATCAGTTGGGTATCTTGCTCTCCTGTTATCTACTCACCAGTTTGGTTGGAGATCTCTCCTTGGGGACAGGGGAAGCACTGGAAGCAGCAGGCAGGCTTCCCTCGTATAGCCGCCTTCCTGAAACCCGGGGAACAGCTCTGACTGCAGACGGAGAGAGGGACCTGGAGGGAATTGCAAACTGTATCACAGTCTCCATAGAACGTTCTCTGTAAGGTTTACAATCCTAGATCACAGAGAAACACTTTCTCCTAAGTTCTAAGCTTCAAGAAAGGGCTCTACTCCACTCTCTACACATTATTTGTAATTACAAAATGCTGCTAATCCACAACCTCCTAGTAAAGAGTTCCTCATACTCGGGTATCTCCCGTTAACACTGAGTTTATCCTCCTTACTATAAAAACTGCTGCATCCCTTCTAAACTGATGAAAATCGACTTGTAGTTCCCTTCTGTCTGTGTCACCCTGCAGGGGGAGGGACAGACTCATAGCTCCCTTCTGTCTGTGTCACTGTGTCACCCTGTGAGTGGAGGGACAGGCTCATAGCTCCCTTCTGTCTGTGTCAATGTGTCACCCTGCGGGGGGAGGGACAGACTCATAGCTCCCTTCTGTCTGTGTCACCCTGCAGGGGGAGGGACAGACTCATAGCTCCCTTCTGTCTGTGTCACTGTGTCACCCTGCGGGGGGAGGGACAGGCTCATAGCTCCCTTCTGTCTGTGTCACTGTGTCACCCTGCGGGGGTAGGGACAGACTCATAGCTCCCTTCTGTCTGTGTCACTGTGTCACCCTGTGGGGGGAGGGACAGACTCATAGCTCCCTTCTGTCTGTGTCACCCCGCAAGGGGAGGGACAGACTCATAGCTCGCTTCTGTCTGCGTCACTCTGAAACACTGCAAGGGGAGGGACAGACTCATAGCTCCCTTCTGTCTGTGTCACTGTGTCACCCTGCGGGGGGAGGGACAGGCTCATAGCTCCCTTCTGTCTGTGTCACTGTGTCACCCTGCAGGGGGAGGGACAGACTCATGACTCCCTTCTGTCTGTGTCACTGTGTCACCCTGTCACCTTGGTCCCTTAACTCTTTTAATTGAATCAATTTCTCTTGACAAAACGGCCTTATAAACCCTTAACCTGTAGGAAACGATTCCTCCTTTGCCGCCCCCCTTACCTCCCGGCTGCCAGTGGCCCACCACACGGCACTGGAGTTGATGGTGAAGATCTCTCCAGAAGAAGCGGTAGTGTCGTAGCTGCCCACCTTCACCTGCATTATCGTGCCACCGCCGGGGCTCAGCTTCCAGCTCACAATGTCATACACAGCCGGCGGGTCTCCATTCTCATCGAAGAAAACCTCCCTTCCGCTGCTCAGCTTCACCCGAACCTCCTTGAAATAGTGTAACAGCTGCAGGGTCGGAGGGAGACCATTTTTGTCTCAGCGTCTGACTACAAAGTAGTAGCTCCACTTGCATGTTCATTTTTTATTATTTAAAGATTTCTTCCCAATACAGCGTTTTATTGTGTACGTTTATTGTAGATTTGCCCTGATTACATTCTTTACCTTCAGTAGATAACCAGACATAAAAAAAATAGTTGTAGTGGGTGTAACCGGGTGAATTCCTGCCCGCATGGTGAGACCGGGAAATCCTGTCCCACATAGACTGAGACAGCACTGAAGAGGTTAATCTCCTCAGATGGCTCGTTGAGCGGTGTAAAAAATTACCCCATGGAGACTCACTGCAGGGAACTCCAGCATAGAGGAAGAATCCGTGCTGCCAGAGAGATCCCCGGGGAAGAGAGGCTGTTCCTGGCAACAGCGGTCCCTGGAACCCAGCAGAGAGAACCCCTCACAGACTGACGTGGAGAGCACCCGGCCTACAGATACCCCTCTTATGGACTTGTGTCACAATTTTGGTAAAAGGCCTAGCCTTCCGGCCCACAGATAGGGACTGCTGATCGTTAATCAGTGCCATACATGAGGTCAGACCTGGCTAATATTCTGTTCTAATCTGTTTGCTGTTTAAAGCTGCTGGCTAATAAAGCCTCAGTTTATTTTCACCCCAAAAAAGTATTCGGTGTGTTACCCTCTGTGCACATCTCCTACATTTAGTTAATGTATAGATATTTTAACACATACACTGTGCCCGTGCCTAGTCCCACTGCCCCCTCACAGATCCTTACTGTCTAAGCCACCTTTGCATTTCAACAGCGATACACCTCTTACGCCTCGACTGGTAATTTTCACCCTAGGTTACCTGTTTCTACCTTCTCTTATCTCCCACATCCTTTCAACATCCGTTGTAGCCAGATATCCCTCTTACGAACACTATGTATTACATGGCGTTTCTGCATTTCTGCCACAGCCATGAAGGACCCTGAGAGGTTGGAAAGTCTGTAACAGATCAACTACTTGTTGGTCCCATAAAATATATCGTACCCCCTACTCCCCCTCTCTCCCTCCTCTGCTACCACATGGAAGAAAGGACCAACACGGCCCCCCACCCTTCTGTGCTTCCCAACCCTGTACATTACAGGGGGTGTGTTTTCACCTCTCTAGTTTCCCCTGCTCGCTCAACTGTGAATTACGTGGAAACAGCCGCGTTCGTCCAGTAGCGATAGCGCAGAGTAAATGAGTATTTCAGTATTAGGTGATACCTTTTTTTTTTAATTTGACACTTCTCCTCCTTAGCTTAAGCTCACCCATCCCTCCTCTATTAAATCAACAGCTCCGCGCACACGTGTGTGAATATAATAGTCTCTTGAGAGACTTCTTCCCCCCAGGAGGGAGGTGGGGATAACCGTGGCTGTAGCAGCAAGCTGGGAAGTATATTCTTGTGTAGCACTTTTTTTTAATTAGTTTTTTTTTTTTCTCACTATAATTATTAGGGTGATTTTTTTTTTTTTTTTTTTAACCAGTTTTTACTGCACTGTAGCTCATATAGTGCTCCGAATGTTATCTCCATAGGCACCACATTCCTTTCCCACACCCCATGCTGTTGGTTATATTATTGTGCTCTTCCCTCTTCTGTCTGTGCCGGGGGAAGAAATACACAGGACACAGCATAACATTGGGAGTGTAGGACCTGCTGATGGGGCTGTGACGGAGTCTGGAAATGGTTTGGCCAAAGGATTAAACTAAATGACCCAAACTTATTAGAAGAACAAACACAGACAATACATAGAGTAATGTTCTTAATAAATTGTTAAGATTGAATGAGCATTGGGGCTTCTTTGTGTATCGGACCAACAATTCTCCACGTCTTCTGTCTTAGATTGTTATCTTGTTTTTTTACATGTGTGTTTAACTCCTGGAATCTCTGTAAATCAGTATTGCTTGACCGGAGGAAGAGAGAGAGAGAAGTCGCAGGGAAGCTTGTCTTATAATATCTATAGTCAGACCTCAAAACAACCTTGTTTGAAAAGATGAAGACGTTTATCTGGTGAGATCCATTGTAATCTGCATGGAATGCAGTAGACTGGTGTAGTGGAGTAAGGGAGAATAGACGGCTGGAGTTGCCATGTGAACAATTTAGTGCAGGCTTCGGGCCTTCTTAAGTAAAACATTTAATGAAATATACTGCAAGGGGGAAACAAAAACCCAATATGGTTTGTCATCTCCACTTAAGGACATCACATGAAGCTCACTCTCAAAATAGCTCATATTAGGGGAAACTGTACCTGTTAAGTCCAGCAAACACACACGTGGAGTTTGGTTTCATCTGGAGGCTATCTGAACCATACTGTACCATCTGGATCACCACAATGGTGGCCCATGCACGCGTAACGTGTGGGAAATTTGCTACTGATTCCACACCGCCCGCCATCCCTTACCTCAGGGGTTCTCAGCACCAGTCCTCAAACCCCCCCCCCCCCCCCCACATGTCAGATTTTCAGGTGATCCCTGCTTCAGCACAGGTGGCTCAAAAAGTCCCTGCTTCACCACAGGTGGCTCAGTACCTGCTTCATCACAGGTGGCTCAATCAGTCTCTGCTTCAGCACAGGTTGCTCAATCAGACCCTGCTTCAGCACAGGTGGCTCAATCAGAGGCTCAGTCACTGATTGAACCACCTGTGCTGAAGCTGGGATATTCTGAAATCCTGACGTGTTGGTGGGGCGGGGCGGGGGGTGGGGGTGTCTTGTTGACTGGAGTTGCGAACTCCTGCCTTACCTCCCGGTTTCCAGTAGCCAACATGGAAGAGATTAGGAATGCCTCATAGAGATCCTACTCCTCAGTCCACTTCCTAGCTGTTCATGCTGAAAAACTGCTTCCACTCACTCCATCTGTAGGCTCTCTCAGCTATAAGATATTGGTTACCATCATTACACTGCACCATCAGGCTAGCATGGACGTTGACGCCTTCTAGGAAGGAGAAGTCCTGATCCTCACCCCCACCTTCTAACTCACAGCTCTGGGTGTTTACGCTGGACAGCTGCCTCTCCTCAATTCCTCTTTGGCGTCTCTGGGTGATGCCACCCTACTCTTGCGGCAGTAAAGTGGCACTGGTCCTTCTGTGGTGTTCAACCTCCCTCTCCCACGGTACCGTATGTTTCCGCTGTCCCTTCCTGTTACATTTTAAGCTCCTGGGAGCAAAGGTCCCTTACGCAACTAAAAAAAAAAAAAACACCTTACCTGCCATGGCTGAAAATTCAATATATCTGAGCATTTCCCGTTAGAGAATGGTCCATCCCAGTCTTGGCAACGCCTAAGGTCTTCCAGAGCTTTGGCTATCACATACACTGCAGAATAGATATTGTTTGAAGCTCTTAAGCCAGACACGTCATTGTAGCTGTTCTCGATACTCTCTAGATGCTCATCCCCTGTACAAGACTTTGCAGTAATGGCCCATGAGCCGGTCAGATTTCTCTGGTCCAGGAATTTGCAGCCAAAAGCTTCTTCCCAGAACATCTTTGCCCAAGTTTCCCCCGGGGTGTTGAAGGGACGAAGGCTGTTGAGATACTCTCTGAACCCTGCAATCTTTGAGCTGTGGAAGGCAAAACCAATAGAGCCTGAGAGAATTGCAGAGTACTTGTCCACTGATAATACGCTTGAGATGGACCAAGCTTCACTGGCCACGAAGATCTTCCCAGTCACGTTCTGCTTCAGCATCTCATCCAGAAGTGGAATCAGGTAGACATCAGTAGAGAAGGCAATCACTGCCATGGCCGTTGATGCCTTCATGACCTTGACAATGTTTATTATGTTTTGGAAAGACAGGCTGGTAAGGATGTATTCCATGAAGGCCACACAAGCTCCAGCCCTCAACACCTCTTCTCTGATGACCTGGGTGCCTTCCTGGCCGTAATCATCGTCGGGGGCAAGGAGACCCACCCAGGTCCATCCGAAATGCAACACCAACTGTGCCAGCCCCCGGGATTGGAAGACGTCACTGGGAACAGTCCTGAAGAAGGAGGGGAACTGTGTCCTGTCACTCAGCAGGGAGCTGGTCGAGAAGTGGCTGATCTGTTAAGGGTGGGGGAGGAGAGGCACACGTCTCTTAAAAATGACTAAAAACCCCAAATCAAACTGGGTTTTACATTAGATAGAGAAATGTAGAGTGGGTACTTATCTAATGGTTATAAAGTATGTAGTCTCTTGTTGAGGAGATATTCAAAACTCTACATCTGAACCTTTTTAAATCCATTCAATGGTGGGCACATAGAGGACACCGGGGCATTTAGCACCATAATGACTAATCAATGCTAATTCATAAAACACCCTCGTAAAATATCTTATATTTCCTCCTAACGGTGCTATAAATCTAGGAAACAATGAAATCTATGACAAATGGACACTTGCTCAAGGTGGTATCTCTAATGCCCACCCGAATATACTATAAACCAGGACGAACAAGCAACAAACAGTCCAAAAAATGCCAAGACACGAAATAAATGTTCAAAGGGTATATTGAAGCCAGTACAACGTTGCAGTGAGATGGTAGTAGAAGAGAAACATGTTAATAATAGTATACCCAACGTGTATATATAAAAATCAAATGGACGTAATTAGGTAAGTGCACTCCCCTGCTGGTATTGAAACTCACAGGTATATATACAAAATCTATAGTATACTGTATGTATACGCAACAAATAACTTTTACTATGCACGCTACTGTATGGACTGGTAAAGTCTCAACACCCCGGAGGAAACTTCCTTCCAAGACTAAAATATATATATATATACATGTAGAGGTATCAGTACCGTGTTAGCCGAGCTTCAATAATCAAAAAATAAATAGATGATACCGTTCTGTGGCTAACGAAACACTTTTATTTGTGCGAGCTTTCGAGATACACTGATCTCTTCTTCCGGCGATGTTACAATGAATGAAGCAAGGATTACTTAAAAACAGTGTCTCTTGGAATGTTATCTGTGCTGGTCCTTCCCCCGGTGTGGATGTGTTTTATGGCTAGAGGTGTCAAAAGGTTACTGTGAAAGCAAGTGAAGAAAGAGTGTGTATGTGTATCAGTGTGAATAAAAATTAATGGAGAGCCCACAGTATATACAGTGCTTTACACAAGGTGTGTGTGGAGTGGGAGTGGATACAAATGGTGTGGGTGGGTGTGGAAATGTGAGAGTTTGTAGCACAACTAAAAGTGTGTGTGGATACTAAGTGGTCCCTATTGGTGTATAGGGATGGAAAAACAAGGAGTATTAGTATGTGTGAGAGACAGCTGTGTGTGCATACATATAGCACAGTATGTACAGACATGGCCATTAGCGCTCATAGGACGAGAGTTCACTAGTGTCAGTAATGACTCATAAAATTTCGATCTCTGTTTAGGCCACACACACACACACACGTCACCTCTCGTTCCGGCCGCCGCCATCTTAGTTAGTCCGCGAGGGAGGAAGGGGGTCCTTCCGGGCGCCGCCATCTTAGGTGCCGCGTGGCAGGTGCAGGCTGCCTGCCCACTGCCTGTCGGAGCACCGGGGGGGAGCTGAGCGGAGCACCGGGGGGAGACACGGGGAGAGGAGGAGATGCGCGCGGGTCACGATGACTTGGATTTCAGGCTGATGTTCCCCCCCCCCTACCGTGTGTGTCTGTGTGTCTGTGTGTCTGTGTGTGTCTGTGTGTGTCTGTGTGTGTCTGTGTGTGTCCTTTGGCCTGTCACTCCGCCTCAGGCCAATGAGAGGTGTGCGGGGGCGGGCGGGCCAAGGGACCAATGAGATTTCCCCTAGGGACAGAGGCCATGCAGACAGGCATACAGTGCTTTCACAAATATAGTATAAGATGAAATCTAATACATATAATATAACAATGCAATATAAAGGTCGAAGCACAAATAATGAACGCCTAACAGGCTGACACCCTGGTGAAAGACTCCCAAAGCTGCTCTTTATCAGCAGTTTTTCTATATCCACGTTGCCTGTATACTATTATGAACACTTGAGTATTGCAATACCCTCTCACCGCATTGCTGTATTGGATTCAATATACTTATTGAACATTTAGTTAGTGTCTTGGTATTTGTTGGAAGTTTTTTTGCTCATTGTTCCTGATTTATTGTATATTTAGGGTGGAAATTAGATATATTTGAGCATTTGAGAATTGAGCAATAGTTTATTTTTCATATATTTAATTATTTTCTAGATTTGTACCTTTACAAAACCTGTAAGGAACCCGGTGATGTTACATCTTATTTCTTGTAATTGTGCTGCACAGTGCTCTTGAAGAGACTTATGAAGTCTCCATAGCTCTGGACACTTTAATTACTACTATGAAGATCCCTAAGGTTGGCCCCATAAAAATCACAACCTACAACCACTCTAGATTAACTACAGAGATAAAGGATAAAAAAAAGGCAGCATGAATTTTGTTGGGTGATGGAAGGGGCCAGTATTGAGTGGCTGTTGGAATGAGAACTGTGTGATAAGAGGTTCAGCACTTTGGGCAGCTCCCACTCATCCTTACCTGTGGGTATTTGTAGAGTCCCAGAATATGAGCCATGAGAATGGAGTAGGAAGACATTGAGTGGCCGATGATGGCAGCCAAAGGTGGCCCTTCCCGGCAAGAGTAATTAGGTATGGCCTGGTTCTGACCCGTTAACACCCACAGTGTTCCCTCGATCTCCCTCTGAAGGACAGCACAGGAGTCGTAGACCTGGAAGCCCAAGGTGAGGTTGGGGAGGAGGTCTGGGCTTCTGTTGATCTCCTCTATGGCAAACCTCATAGCCTGGAACTGCTGGTAGTTTTCAAAGCGGAACCTGGAGGAGGGAGGAGAGGAGAAGTGGGAACCCAATGGTGTCATTTGACCTTCCACATCTCTGCTTCTTCTCACTGTCACTGGCCCTTGTCTCTGTAACTGTTCCCTGTCTATGTCCTTC